>NW_027507764.1:575820416-576001971 GCF_037356315.1 Lithobates pipiens | reverse complement strand
GGTCATTGTTGTACACCTCCTCCATTCAGAAGAAGTCTTTTATTTATTTCACTAAGGCTCCTCTTACACCGAGCTGCCCTGGGCGTCAGCGGTGAAGCAGCGCTATTTTTAGCGTAGTTTTAGTGGCACTATTCGGCCGCTAGCGGGACGGTTTTAACCCCCCTGCGCTATCGGCCGGAGAGGGGTTAAATCAATGGGGCCGCGCTGCGATACCGAAGGCAAAACACCGCTCCGGCGTCGCTTTGCTGGCGGTATCGCGGCGATGCCCCATTGATTTCAGTGGGGAGCGGTGAGTTCACCGCTCCAAAGAAGCTGCTGGCAGGACTTTTTCTGACGCCCCCTGCCAGCGCACTGCTCCAGTGTGAAAGCCATCAGGCTTTCACACTGGAGTGAATGGAGCCGCTTTTTTCGTGCACTGTTTTTAGCGCCTGAAAAGAGCCCACCGTGTGAAAGGGGTCTTAATGCAAGGCTGTCAGGGATTGAAGGACGGGAGGCTGGATGTCACAGTCTTCCTCCCCTCGGCACCGACACCTGCTGATCCTGCCATAATGAACCACCTAGCCCTGTAAAATAACGTAGGAAATGGGACTTTATAGGTGCCAAGTCAGATGAAAAAGAAATTGATATATAAAAAAAAAAAAAAATTCCTTTATTAGAGAAATAGAATAAAAATACATCTGTTCCATAAAACCAAATAGACAAAGGAAAGGAGGTACAAATTGTGGCTGTTTTACAGCTCAAACAACACAGCAGTAGATGACAAGCTTCCCAACATGTTACGCCCTCAAACTGGGCTTCCTCAGGGGATGCTGGTCATTCGCAATATGCACCGCTTTCTAATAAGAAAATACACGACAAATCCACAAATGAATTGACATCACAAAGTTATAATAAACACATCAGCAATATATAATGGTTAACCTAGCCCTGTAGGTGGGGCACCAAACATAATTTCTCTTCTCTCGCCTGCCATGAAGACCCTTTTTCATGCATTTTTTTTTATAGAGTGACAACATTCTGTCCCAGTTTCCCAATTGTGCTCCTGCATGGTCACCCTGTCACATGGGCCTATGATGGGGACTAAAAGCAGGCCTTGCCAAAACACATTACACAAGTATGGTCCACTATTGTCACCATCATGAAACCCTCCCTGAGAAATGCCATGCAGCCATCATGGCGTACATGTTTGTAGGAAGTGGCTGCAGGGGACCGGCAGCACTGATTTCACTCAGTTAGGGTTTACTGAAGAGTCTGACTTAAGCACAGCTCACATCAAAGATTGCCTGGTTGGTTTCATGGGTTGATTTCTATCATGTTTTTCATGCTTCTATAGATGGCTAGTAGTATACATTGTGCCTAATGAGAAATATTTGAGTTTGGCACACTTATCATAGAAACATTGAAAAGTGATAGCAGAAAAAAGATCAGATCCATCGAGACTGCTTCTTTTATTATTTCTTTTTTTGCTTTTCTTATTTTTGTTGACCTTTTGTGTCTGCATATAGATCTGTCTGTCCCAAGCATTTTTAAATTCACTTACTTCTTCAGTAACATAATACTTTCTAAGGTTAGTTTTGAGTTTTCCTCCTGCTAGTTTGAGCTCATGTCCCGATGTTCTCGATCTTAGCTTTATATTGGAAATACGCTCCTCCTGATCCTTATCCACACCCTTCATGGATTTAAAGGTTTCAGTCATGTCTCCCCTTTGCCTTTTTTTCCTCCAGACTGAACATATGAAGTTATTAGTCTCTTCTGATATATTTTAGCCCTCAGACCTTTCACCCTTTTTGTTGTCCATCTCCGGACTCATTCTTTCTTCTCAAAATCATTTTGTAGTTGGGATCTCCAGAACTGGGCATCATATTCTAAATGTGGTCTAATTAAAGATTTATATAGAGGAATCAGGACCTCCTTCCTCCTGCTGGTGATCCCTCTAGTGATGACTAAAGATCTATATAGAGGAATCAGGACCTCCTGACTCCTGCTGGTGATCAATCTAGTGATATAAAGATTTATATAGAGGAATCAGGACCTCCTTCCTCCTGCTGGTGATCCCTCTAGTGATGACTAAAGATCTATATAGAGGAATCAGGACCTCCTGACTCCTGCTGGTGATCAATCTAGTGATATAAAGATTTATATAGAGGAATCAGGACCTCCTTCCTCCTGCTGGTGATCCCTCTAGTGATGACTAAAGATCTATATAGAGGAATCAGGACCTCCTTCCTCCTGCTGGTGATCCCTCTTGTGATGACTAAAGATCTATATAGAGGAATCAGGACCTCCTTCCTCCTGCTGGTGATCCCTCTAGTGATATAAAGATCTATATAGAGGAATCAGGACCTCCTTCCTCCTGCTGGTGATCCCTCTAGTGATATAAAGATCTATATAGAAGAATCAGGATCTCCTTCCTCCTGTTGGTGATCCCTCTAGTGATATAAAGATCTTTATAGAGGAATCAGCACCTCCTTCCTCCTTCTAGTGACACCTCTAGAGCAGCCTTTCTCAGCCTTTTCAACACAGAGGAACCCTTGAAATAGTTCTCCATTTTCGGGGAACCCCTGCTAAAATGAGAAATCTACAACTCGTGATACATTAGTGTGATGGTCAGTGGGAAGAATGGTCCTTACACTTGTGGTCATTGGGAAGAATTACCTCCTTACGGATAGCTAAAAAGATCAATGGTGTCAGTGGGAACTTATCCGAGAGGCAGAAATGGCCCAATGCTGAAGGAACCCCTACAACCTCTGGAGGAACCCTGGTTGAGAATCACTGATCTAGTGATATAAAGATCTATATAGAAGAATCAGGACCTCCTTCCTCCTGCTGGTGATCCACCTAGTGATAACTAAAGATCTACTGTATAAAGAGGAATCGGGACCTCCTTCCACGCGCTGGTGATCCCTCTTGTTAGATCTAAAGATCTATATAGAGGAATCAGGACTTCCTTCCTCCTACTTCACTCTAGTGATAACTAAAGATCTATATAGAGGAATCAGCACCTCCTTCCTCCTGCTGGTGACCCCTCTAGTGATATAAAGATCTATATAGAGGAATCAGGACCTCCTTCCTCCTGCTGGTGATCCCTCTAGTGATATAAAGATCTATATAGAGGAATCAGGACCTCCTTCCTCCTGCTGGTGATCCCTCTAGTGATATAAAGATCTATATAGAGGAATCGGGACCTCCTTTCTCCTGCTGGTGGTCCCTCTAGTGATATAAAGATCTACAGAGCCTTCAGAAAGATTTCATACCCCTTGAAATTTTACACATTCTGTCATGTTACAACCAAAAATGTAAAAGTATTTTATTGGGATTTTATGTGATAGACCAACACAAAGTGGCACATGATTGTGAAGTGGAAGGAAAATTATAAATGTTTTTCAACATTTTTTATAAATAAATACCTGAAAAGAGTGGCGTGCATTTGTATTGAGCCCCCTTTACGCTGATACCCTAACTAAAATCTAATGGAACCAATTGCATTCAGAAGTAAACTTATTAGTAAATAGAGTCCACCTGTGTGTAATTTAATCTCAGGATAAATACAGCTATTCTGTGAACACCTCAGAGTTTTAGTCAGAGAACCTTGGTGAACAAACAGCATCATGAAGGCCAAGGAACACACCAGACAGGTCAGGGATAAAGTTGTGGAGAAGAATAATGCAGGATTTGGTTATATAAAAAATATTTTGATAATAGCTTTGAACATCTCACAGGGCACTGTTTAATCCATCATCCAAAAATGGCAAGAGTATGGCACAACTTCAAACCTAGCAAGACATGGCCGTCCACCTGAACTGGCAGGTTGGGTAAGGAGAACATTCATCAGAGAAGCAGCCAAGAGGTCCATGGTAACTCTAGAGGAGCTGCAGAGAGCCACAGCTCAGGTGGGAGAATCTGTCCACAGGACAACTATTAGTCGTCTCTCCACAAATCTGCCCTTTATGGAAGAGTGACAAGAAGAAAGACATTGGTGAAAGAAAGACATAAGAAGACCCTTTTGTAGTTTGTGAGAAGTCATGTGGGGGACACAGCAAACATGTGGAAGAAGGTGATCTGGTCAGATGAGACCAAAATTTTACTTTTTGGCCTAAAAGCAAAACGCCATGTGTAGCAGAAAACTAACACTGCACATCACCCTGAACACGCCATCCCCACCGTGAAACGTGGTGGCAGCATCATGTTGTGGGGATGCTTTTCTTTAGCAGGGACAGGGAAGCTGGTCAGATTTGATGGGAAGACAGATGGAGCCAAATACAGGGCAATCGTAGAAGAAAACCTGTTATGCTGCGTACACACGATCAGCATTCTCGTCTGACAAAGCTCAGATGGTTTTCCCGTCGGAATTCCGCTCAAATTGTCTTGCCTACACACGGTCACACCAAATTCCGACCACCAAGAACGTGGTGACGTACAACACGTGCGACGGGACTGGAAAAAGGAAGTTCAATACCAAGTAGCCAATGGCTTCCATCTCGTAGTTGAATCTGAGCATGTGTAAGTTTTTGCGCGTCGGAATGGCATACACACAATCGGAATTTCCGATAGAAAGTTTTTCCATCAGGAAAATTGAGAACATGCAATAAAATTTTTGCTGGCGGGAATTCTGCCAGCTAAATTCCAATGGCGCATACACACGGTCGCATTTTCCGATGAAAAGCTCTCATCGGTCTTTTGCTGGCCGAAATTCCCATCGTGCGTACGCGGCATTAGAGTCTGCAAAAGACTTGAGACTGGGGCGGAGGTTCATCAGGACAACGACCCCAAACATACAGCCAGAGCTACAATGGAACTGTTTAGATCAGAGCATATTCATGTGTTAGAATGGCCCAGTCACAGTCCAGACCTAAATCCAATTGAGAATCTGTGGGAACAGAGGGGCGCCAGACTGAGTGCAGTATAAATCATATATTTAATAAAAACAAGTAGTAACTCACAGGTTAAATTAGATGAGTTCAGTATGTGGTGAAAATCGCCAGTCCTGGAGTCTCATAAAAGTCTTCCCTTTGCAGCCTGGGGCACTGGTGTGATCTTACAGGGATCCAGAGAATGCTGGGAACCAGGAGGCAGGAAACAAAAAGGCAGCTGGTTGTGACTTCACAGGAACAGGAAATGTGATTATTCAGTGGCCAGGAATGGTAATGCATAATCACACTTCCTGTTCCTGTGAAGTCACAACCAGCTGCTTCTTGTTTCCTGCCTCCTGGTTCTCAGTGCCCCAGGCTGCAAAAGGAAGACTTTTATGAGACTCCAGGACTGGCGATTTTCACCACATACTGAACTCATCTAATTTAAACTGTGAGTTACTACTTGTTTTTATTAAATATATGATTTATACTGCACTCAGTCTGGCGCCCCTCTGTTCCCATTTCTACACAGAGCTCATCGCTTCACTCTAATGCAGGCCATACACGGTCGAATTTCGAACTAATTTTCTTTTCAAAATCAGAACATTTTTTTTTTTGTGATCGGATGATGCCACCATTGATTTTCGAAATTCGGCCGACCAAGCCTTCAATTTCACCTCATGTTGCTACAGAAAAGAATTTTCTTGGCTGGGAATCTTCTTTTCTCTCGGTAAATTTTCGTTTATATCTCCGTACATTTTCTTTTCTTATTACGTTTCTCGCACGATTCTCCCATCATTGATTAGAAAATCGTTTGTTTTTCTAAAAATTTCCAACATGTCCGATTCCTCAAATTTTATTTCCGCACGAAAATCGGCTGTTGCTGCAGCCCACTAATGGTGCGAAATTCATGCGAAAATTCTTAGATACGTTTTTCGAAAGAAAATTCTTTCGAAATTCGAACCGTGTATGGCCGGCATAAGGGAGCTGCCTCCAGGTGCTAATCATACAAGATCTCGGATCATTTATGGACATTATGTTTTAACAAATGTTTTAATATTATGTGTGCTTATTCACACACATTTTATGTATACCTATATTCCACTTGCTATATAATTTTATGTTATCACCATATCTAGCGCCGCTGTTCACCCCTGTTTTTACTGCAATTGAGAATCTGTGCCAAGACTTGAAAATTGCTGTTCACAGACGCTCTCCGTCCAATCTGACAGAGCTTGAGATATTTTGCAAAGAAGAATGGGCAGAAATGTCCCTCTCTAGATGTGCAAAGCTGGTAGAGACACCCCCAAAAAGACTTGTAGCTGTAATTGCAGAGAAAGGCGGTTGTACAAAGTATTGACTCCGGGGGGGCGCCATACAAATGTACCCCCCACACTTTTCATATATTTATTTGTAAAAAATGTTGAAAACCATTTATCATTTTCCTTCCACTTCACAATTATGTGCCACTTTGTGTTGGTCTATCACCAGGGATATGCAATTAGCGGACCTCCAGCTGTTGCAAAACTACAATTCCCATCATGCCTCTGCCTCTGGGTGTCATGCTTGTGGCTGTCAGAGTCTTGCAATGCCTCATGGGACTTGTAGTTCTGCAACAGCTGGAGGTCCGCTAATTGCATATCCCTGGAAAATCCCAATACAAAACATTTACGTTTTTTGGTTGTAACATGACAAAATGTGGAAAATTTAAAGGGATATGAATACTTTTTCAAGGAGCTGTATATAGAGGGATCAGGACCTCCTCCTTCCTTCTGCCAGTGACCCCACAATTCTGTTGGCTTTCCTCAACGCCAGGCCACAGTGTTCGCTCGTCTTGTCATCATCTGGAATCCGGGTTTTTTTGCGAGCGACATAGTTGCTTTAGTTTCCTCCAGTGCTTGTAAATGAGACTTCTTTCCGGAACGGTTTCAGCTCAGAATACATGCAGGTCGATTGTTGAACAGCTTGCTGAAAGCTTGATAACCGAGTGCGAAAAAAAGGCTGGAAATCAGACTCAGCTTGGCTGTGTCAAGTGTTGACCTCCACTGCGTTGTGATCTGTAGAACATTCTTATTAGCGGCACAGACTGTCAAATCTTCGCCATGTACATTACATTCCCCCCCCCCGATTGTCTTCTGCATTCCAATGTCCAGCATCACTTCAATACAATGTGACAACTCTATTCGGCAGCCCAATTTGCCCGAGAATTAGCGGCTTTCATAAAACCGACATTCATTAAATAAAAGTTACGTTGCAGTTGAGTTTTCCAGTTGAAGCCTGCAGTTTAATGCATCCAGTAATGTAATTATTGATCCCGGGTTTAATAGAATAGGGTAATCATAATCTAAACGTAGAGCAAATTTCTATCTGCTGCATCGGTATTTTATACACACCTCGACTAAGGAAGAAAAACAGCTCGCCTTTTCTATAAGTGAAACGCTGTATTGATAAACCGCTTCAACCCCGGAAGATTTTACCCCCTTCCTGACCGGAGCACTTTTTGCGATTCGGCGCTTTAACTGACAATTGCGCTGTCGTGCGACGTTGCAACCCAAACAAAATTGACGTCCTTTTTTCCCCCCACAAATAGAGCTTTCTTTTGGTGGTATTTGATCACCTTTGCGGTTTTTATTTTTTGCGTTATAAACAAAAAAAGAGCAACAATTTTGAAAAAAAAAAAAACGCATTATTTTTTACGTTTTGCTATAATAAATATCCTTCAAAAATATATAAAAAAAATATTTTTTTTTTTCCTCAGCTTAGGCCGATAGGTATTTTTCGACATATTTTTAGTAAAAAAAAAAAAATCGCAATAAGCGTTTATTGATTGGTTTGCGCAAAAGTTATAGCTTCTACGAATTAGGGGATAGTTTTATGGCATTTTTATTATTAATTTTTTTTTTTAGTAGTAATGCCAGCGATCTGCGATTTTTATTGTGACTGCAACATTATGGCGGACACATCGGACACTATTTTGGGGCCCTTGTCATTTATACAGCGATCAGTGCTATAAAAATGCACTGATTACTGTGTAAATGACACTGACAGGGAAGGGGTTAACCACTAGGGGGCGATCAAGGGGTTTAGTGTGTCCTAGGGAGTGATTCTAACTGGGGGGGATGGGCTTCCACTGATATGACAGCAATCACTGCTCTTAATCTCTGTCATGTCAAAAGGAAATGCCTTGTTTACATAGGCACTTCCTGCTAGCCCCGCCAGTTAAAGGGGACGTACAGGTACACCCACTTGCCCACTGCTGCCATTGTGCCGACGTATCTCAGCGCTCAGCGGTTGGCAAGTGGTTAATATATCATTATATGTGAGAAACCATGAAACAGACTGAGACAGAAGTACAATCAAATTACACTTGTTTATTGATAAAAATAAGAAGGTAAATAGAAAAAAGCGTAGTCAAGCATAGCCAGAGTCCAGTAGCCAGATCGGGTAGTCAGCCAGTCCAAAGTTCATTAACCAGATCGGGTAATCAGCCAGGCCAGAAGTCAGGGATCCAAGGAGAGCAACTGCAAGCAGGATAAGAAACCAGAAGGGATGTCAGCAAGCCAGTCTTGAAACAAACAGCAGGAGATGGTTCCTTGTGATGTGACCAACGCGAAGGCAAAGGAAAGAGTGAGCTGGAAGGCTTTAAATAGGCAGGTCAGACGAACATCATCGGGAACAGCTGGTAACTGTGGAAAGAGAAGAGAGCTGGCAATTAGCCGACAGCTGAGCGCCCAGCCTAGGGGAGGAAGGGCTAAGCCAGCCCTGACACTATATATACAATACACTGATCATCCAGAACATTGTGACCACTGCCAGATAAAGTAAATAAAATTGATTATCTCATTACAATGGCATGTGGAAGCGCGTGGGATATATTAGGCAGCAAGTGAACATGTTGTCCCTAAAGTTGTTTTGTTGAAAGCAGAAAAAATGGGCAAGCGTAAGGATCTAAGTGACTTTGATAAGGGCCAAATTGTAATGGCTAGAAGACTGGGTCTGAGTGACTCGAAAATCTGGACGTAGCACACCGACTCCTGGGGCAATATCGTCAGACAATGATGAAGGGGGCCATTAGTGTGGGAACAAAATCAGGAATTATGGCAGAGAATTGGAGCCTCCTAGACCCAGGGGTATCGTCTCATATGATGGAGACAGCCAAAAACTTTTCATAGCAGAAGGCAACTCTCTGGCAAGAGGCATTCAGAATCCCCACAGAAGCAACTGCCTCCTGCTTTGTCACTGATGCACGCACCCTGCAGTTCCCCCACAAGTTTTGGACGCAGGTACAATTGACAGACCCACACAGAAAGAGAAATGCATCTCTCTACACCACATAGAGGTGTGGACAGGTTTAGAGCTAAGGAGAACTGATCACTCACCATGTGATACTCCCAACTTGCCATCCCTTGTTTGTTGGTCTACCGCAGCCATTCTCAACCAGGGTTCCTCCAGAGGTTGCGAGGGGTTCCTTGAGCTGTGGCTGATGAACCACCTATTTGATGATGCCTACACATTTCAAGGTTCAGCACCACGTATTAAAGCCAACAGCATGACACCTAAATATATTTTTAGCTGTCTTTAAGGGTGGCATTCTGAGCACCACTTTAAGGGGGGCATTCTTCAATTGACAACCAATAGAAGGGGTATTGTTCCAATTGAGCCCTGATGAATTGGTTTTAGTAAGGGTTCCTTGAGACCTGAGAATTATTTTTGGGGTTCTTCTAGCCTGGTCTACCATATTGTACAGACGTTTCTCCTTTTTTCAAGGCTCTGATGAAGAGGGAACTCCTTGAAACGCATCAGTGAACCTTTGAGTACTTGCCGTTGCATGGGCATGTTCTACATTTAAACTTTTAATTTCTAATGTGTATATTTTGTAACCCAGCTTTTATGAATATATGTAGGAACTTTTTCTATATGCATTTATCTATTTTGTATAATAAATTGTATTATCTTGATCCAAGCGTTTGATCACGTGCCTTCCACCTCTTTTCTTCCACTTGGCCATCTTCAGACCACCCCTGGTCAGTTTAGGCAGCGGGACACGCACAATCATCTTCTATTTTTCTTCTTTTGAAAGTACTACCACTCTATACCAACAACGCCTTCACAAGCGCAGGAGTAATTCTTTCTTTGTCTACATTGTCACTAGCCCCCATCAGAGTGCTTCTTTACATCAAGTGTCCTCATCAGAGTGCCCCTTTACATCAAGTGTCCCCACGTATGTGCCTATCAGAGCTTCCCTTAACATAAAATGCGCCAATCAGAGCTCCCCTTAACATAAAATGTGCCCCTCAGCATTCTCCATATTGTATGTTAAGGGGCACACTGATGGGCACATTTTATGTTAAGGGGTGCGCTGCCTGATTGGTACATTTTATGTTAAGGGGTTTGCTGGCCGATTGGCACATTTTATGTTAAGGGGTGCTCTGCCTGATTGGCACATTTTATGTTAACCGTTTAAGGACCACCTCCTGTACATATACATCGGCAGAATGGCACGGCTGGGGACAAGCACATACCTGTACTATGCTCTTTAAGTGCCCAGCTGTGGGTCGGGAGCGTGCCACCCGCGGCATGCTTCCGACCCGGTCCTGAGTTCCGTGACCGTGGCCGCGGGATTGGGTCACAGAGCTGAAGAACGAGGAGAGGTCTGTGTAAACAAACCTCTCCCCGTGCTTCCTACTGAGCCTGTCGCTGATCATCTGTTCCCTGTTATAGGGAAAGACAATCAGTGACGTCAGACGCCAAGCCACGCCCCCTACAGTTAAAAAAAAACAAAAAAAAACACACACACACTTAACCCCTCCCCGCCCCCTAGTGGTTAACTCCTTCACTGCCAGTGTCATTTACACAGGAATCAGTGCATTTAAATAGCACTGATTGCTGTATAAATGCCACTGATCCCAAAAATGTGTCAAAAATGTCCAATGTGTCCGTCATAATGTAGCAATCACAATCAAAATTGCTGATCGCCACCATTACTAGTAAAAAAAAAAAAATATTAATAAAAATGCTATAAAACTATCCCCTATTTTGTAAACACTGTAACTTTTGCGCAAACCAATCAATAATCGCTAATTGTTTTTACCAAAAATATGTAGAAGAATACGTATCGGCCTAAACTGAGGAAAAAAAATGTTTTTTTATATATTTTTGGGGAATATTTATTATAGCAAAAAGTAAAAAATATAGCATTTTTTTCAAAATTGTCGCTCTATTTATGTTTATAGCGCAAAAAATAAAAACCGCAGGGGTGATCAAATACCACCAAAAGAAAGCTCTATTTGTGGGGAAAAAAGGACGTCAATTTTGTTTGGAAAACCATGTCGCACGACCGCGCAATTGTCAGTTAAAGCGACGCAGTGCCGAATCGCAAAAAGGGGCTTGGTCCTTTTGGCTGCAAATTGGTCCGGGGGCTTAAGTGGTTAAGGGGTGTGTTGCCTGATAGGCACATTTTATGTTAAAGGTCACTCTGTTAGGCACAACATAAAATGTGCGCAGCACAGTGTCCCTTAACATATGCCCATCAGTATGCCCTTGTAAATATCTGTGAAGTACATTTACACCTTACCTTGAGGGTAGGCAAGGAGCGGGAGCAGAGCCGTGAACCTTGCTGAAGGGGACAGACGCCCACGCGACATCACACCATGCCTTGCGGGCAGGCAGGGAGTGACACCCGGGAACCAGCAGAGATGACGAGGCGGGGCGCACACGCAATGTCATTGGTTGCTGGGACGCCAGTGAACCCAGCAACCCAGGACTGCTGAGTAGCGGGGATCTGTAATGTTAGACTGGTGGTGGGCCGACGGTCCAGACAGGAACTTCGCTTGGTCTGTGTTCGGACCTCGGTCCGCCATTTTATGACGGCTGTACTAGACAAGCTACAAACCAGATGTTGACTCAGCTTCTCCTTTATATTGGACGGACCCTTTAACTTAAGAAACATTTAAATAGCGCTTTTGCACATTTAAAAAATGATCGGAGAACAGACCAGCTGGGCTGCTTTATATTCCCATAACAGCAGGGAAATGTGATTTGATTTTGTTATTGATCCGGCAATAAAACTCAGGATATACATTCTGTATCGAGTGCGACTCGTGACATTCGAATAGATGAGACGCTCTTATGACATGAATCAGCCGGTGTGCGTAGATTTCATCATTCCCAGCAGTTCCAATATGCAATGGAAATCACAGCTCATTATACGGCTGATCGATGTCCGCGCGGATCTGCACAACGATTGCTGTTTGCAGCTGTTCTACGGCCAAGCTGAGGCTTTCCCTTGCTGGGGCCTAGCATGGGAAGCACCAGAGGGATCTGAGGTTTACCGGGAAAACACAGGCAATTATATATGTTAAAGCTGAACTCCGGCCTTCTCTTCAGCCTTGCACAGGTGTACCGGCTCTTCTCCTGTACTGAAATTCCTTACTCTGACTTCACTGCACACTGTGAGCTTCTCACCATGTCCATTTGAAGTTGCGGCAAGTCAGATAGAGACAGTCTTATTTCCTGGCTGGTGGACGTCCAGCATCATTTAGCTTCTCCATCCCCAGCCTTTCATTATTTACTTTATTTTAGACCCACTGATGTTATTAGTGGATCTTTATGCTTCTCTATGCAATGAAGGCTGGGGGAAAGGCTGCATATAGAAGCCGCTACTACTAAGCACCGTTGGAGTGGGGAGAATGCATTGCGTGTGCCCGCAGTTTGAACAGCTCAGATTGGCTGCTAGGGGATGCTTTACTCTCAGCCCACGTACACACGGTCGGAGATTTTGCCAACCAAATCCGTCGGATTTTGCCCGTCGGATTTAGTCCGACGGATTGTGTCCGAAACTGTTGCATACACACGGTCGGGCCAAGTTGGCGAAAAATCCGATCTTTCAGAACGTGATGACGTAATTTCGTTACGATGGGACTACATTCAGGCTAGTAGGCAATAGCTTTGATGTAGGAATTTGATCTGAGCATGCGTGGCACTTGGTCCGATGAAAATGCTCTACACATGATCGGATTAGGTCCGTCCGGCCCAGTTGGTCGGGAAATATTTCCAACATGTTGGAAAATTGGGTCGGACGGAGATTTGGACGGAATCAGTCCGATGCATACCACACACAGTCGGATTATCTGACGACACGGTCCGATAAGACTCATTCCGACAGATTCTCCGACCGTGTGTACAAGGGCTAAGGCTGGGTTCACACTGCTGCAGCTAGGAGACCCGGATGTGATTCGCACCGCACTGCAGTGCAAATCACATCCGATCTCTGTGCGATGCGAGTTCAGCCATACAGATAGTATGGCTGAATTCACATCGCACCCGCTCCAAACTCGCACAGGACCCTTTTTTTGGTCCGCAGCAGAATCGGATCGCATTGGGTGTTCACACCATGTGATCCGATTCTTGTCCGAGTTTGCAGATCGCACTGCGGTATGCGAACTGATCTGGGGGTGTCATTAACATTTCACTGACACTCCCAGCAGTCCGCATAGGGCAGTGTGAACTGCCGGCGGGAGGCATGCGATGCGGGAACCCGCCGCGGATTCACGGCGTTCCCGCATCTGTTCAGTGTGAACCCAGCCTAATGTTCGACTTGTCCTATAAATGGTAGGACACAGCGGAATAACGGGCCAGGGATTTGTGCGGAGAGGCCCTGTTCTGTTTCAAATGCCATTTTAGGGATTAAATATAAAAAAAATTAAAAAATTGTAGCGCTAAATGTACCAAAAATGGAACACCAAAGGTATGGTGAACCAAAGTGAAAATTAAGTGGAAGTACTATAACCCGGAGTGATAGTGTTCAAAACCTCGTGAGGATAAAAAACACAAAACAAAAATGGTGTATGATAACTAAAACATTATAAAATCCACACACTGAAAAGAGAAATACTAATAAACTTCATAAAATATGTCCGATCAAATGGCTGTGATACAATCCTCTGTGACAATGATGTAGGCAAAAAGATGGCTGCATGGCACATACAAAACGGGATGGACATTCATCTGATGGAAAGTTGTAGATAGGTACTTCTTACCTAGACAAGGTGGACCCACCTGTCATACGACAGTGGGTCGATCAGGCTTGTGCTGGCCAAAAGCCCGATGGGTAATACCAACTCGGAGGCAGGCGGAGCCTGTAGAGCAATGTTTCTCAACTCCAGGCCTCAAGGCGCCCAAAACAGGTCCTGTTTTCAGGATTTCCCTCAGATGAAGTGGCTGTTGTAATTACTAAGGCAGTGAAACTGATCAAATCACCTGTGCAAAGTAATGGAAATCCTGAAAACATGTCCTGTTGGGGCGCCTTGAGGCCTGGAGTTGAGAAACACTGCTGTAGAGGAATCACTCCATGAGGAGACATTGATCCATGCGTATGGATCTAGGTATGGCAACCAAATCTCCAGGGCTCGAGTGGGTCTTCTAAGCAGGCAAAGATTGGACCTCGCTTGAGGGTCCAAGTGGGGGACTAGTGGCAAAATAAAACATTGTCACATTATAATCATGTAGCCAAATAAAAAATTTTTAAAAAATTTAAAACGGCTCCATATGGTGCAGGTCATAAAAATTTTAAGATTTTGAATCTTATAAAATACAGAACATCAATGACAGATGATTGCATAAAAAGTGGTCACAAAAATTGTATTAAAAGCAATGTGGGAAGCATGTATAGCCATCCCTACGCGTTTCGACCTAGAGGCCTTCAACTGGGGCATAGCCATTTTAGGGATTGATGTACCTCCTTAGACCCAGTCTGTCCGGATAGTATGGCCACCTGCTGACTTGACACCGTTCACAGGCAGCCTAAAGTGTTACTAAACCCAGAAGGCTGCATTCACTATATCTGGTCTCCCACAGTACAAAGAACATGGAAATGCAATTATTTTAATAAATATAAACTGCTACAGTATTTCACGAAAGTGAGTACACCCCTCACATTTTTGTAAATATTTTCTTCTATCTTTTCATGTGACAACACTGAAGAAATGACACTTGTCTACAATGTAAAGTAGTGAGTGTACAGCTTGTATAACAGTGTACATTTGCTGTCCCCTCAAAATAACTCAACACACAGCCATTAATGTCTAAACCGCTGGCAACAAAAGTGAGTACACCCCTAAGTGAAAATGTCCAAATTTGGCTCAACGTGTCAATATTTTGTGTGGCCACCATTATTTTCCAGCACTGCCTTAACCCTCCTGGGCATGGAGTTCACCAGAGCTTCACAGGTTGCCACCGGAGTCCTCTTCCCCTCCTCCATGACTGGTGGATGTTGGAGACCTTGCACTCCTCCACCTTCTGTTTGAGGATGCCCCACAGATGCCCAATAGGGTTTAGGTCTGGAGACATACTTGGCCAGTCCATCACCTTGAAAATTGAGGCAGAAGATTTGAGGCAACTTGTGGACTCTTTGAGTCCACAAGTTGCCTCAATTTTCAAAGAATGGATGACGGTAGATTATGTTTTCAGTTTCGTAGCGATATTATTACAGTCCGTCACCTTTACCTTCAGCTTCTTTAGCAAGGCAGTGGTCACCTTGGAGGTGTGTTTGGGGTCGTTATCATGTTGGAATACTGCCCTGCTGTAATACTGTCATTTCAGTGTTGTCCCATGAAAAGATATAATAAAATATTTACAAAAATATGTGGGGTGTACTCACTTTTGTCAGATACTATAAATACCTTTTCTCATCAGCAGTCTATAGCAGTCTTGTGACTTCTATCAGTGTCTGGTTAAAGCTCGTAGGAGGAGTTTCTATTCTGCTCTGACTTTGTGTGAACAGTGCTTATTGGCCCTGTGCTGATCAGATGCTAACTAGCACTAAACAGGAGGAGGAGAGAGAGGAAGATACCAAAATCCCATTCATAAACAAGTTTTGGTGGCCCAAAACTGTCCCTTCTACACACTATAAAAAAAAAAATGCTAACCTCTAGCAATTCAATACAAGACATAAAAAATACATGAAAGGTGGGCGGAGCAGCCGCCTCAACAGCTGCATCGGAAGATTGATAGAATGAGGATATAGAACTGCATAGGAAGATTGTTGGGACCTCTCGGGACCCCCGCCAGGGGCTGTTGGCCCCTCCCCCCTGCAGAGTGCCCCATTGCAAGGTACTTGTTCAGAGGGCACTTGTGCACGCTCGCTCCTGAGCAGTCTCATGGACACACAGTGCAGCCCCCCCGCTTCCTCCTCACTGGTTGCGATTGACAGCAGTGGAAGCCATTGGCCACTGTGTATGAGCCAATGAGGAGGCAGAGGCCGGGGAGAGCTTTTGCTCTCCTGCACATCCCTGGATCAGGCTTAGGTAAGTATTGGGGGGGGGGGGGGGGGGCATAGAGGAGGGAGCAGCACACTGAAGGTTTTTTAACTGTTAGCCTGTATAACTACTTTAAAGCTGAACTCCTGCTGAAGACTCATATTTCTGTGCATCAAGTTCTGAGGTGGTTTACTCATAACCTGTCAGGGGAGAGGATCTTTCTCAGCTGCAGTTTAACTTTTACTTTCTGGTCCCCTCCCCACCCTCACCTTTTCACTAGAAAGGAGAAGCATCACTTGGATGAGCTCCCTGTCACTCTGCTCTCGCCTCCTATCAGTATGCTTTATGCATTACAGCAGATTGGCTCCTTGTGCTGCTTTATGTTTTTATTCTCTGAGCCTGAGACTGCAATGGGCTGATGTCAGGTCAATTTTAGGTACTGCTTAAATTTAAAAAATGCATTTATTGATGTATTAAGAATATAAAAATCGTATATTTATCAGCCTAAAGCTGAACACCATGCAGAGAGGGCAAGAACAATATTGCCTTGCTGGAGAAGGTAATTGTAAAGGAAATTTGTAAGTTCTGTATATAATTGTATTCTCTTTTGTGTTTATTGCACTCTGCCCTCACTGTGCACATGGCACTAATAATGTTTTCGTTACATGTTTGCATTCTTTCGAGTGCTGGTTAGAATTGGCCTGCCTATGTTACGCCCCTTGTTACCATAAAAGTACAATTGTAATATTAATGTGAAACCTACGTAATCATGGGTATAAAAACCCTAAATTGCATCATAATAAAGCAGAACAGTTATTTGGAAAGATGTGAAGTGTATCGTTTGTGTCTGTTCCCTACTGAAGTAGCTATTACTTTGGTAACACTAATCAATATGAAGATAGGATTTGCCTATCTATAAAATGTCCAGGTCAGAAATATCGGAGGAGGTAATATTGGAGGAGGTAATATTGGAGGAGGTAATATTGGAGGAGGTAATATAGGAGGAGATAATATAGGAGGTGGTAATATAGGAGGTGGTAATATAGGAGGTGGTAATATAGGAGGTGGTAATATAGGAGGAGGTAATATAGGAGGAGGTATTATAGGAGGTGGTAATATAGGAGGTGGTAATATAGGAGATGGCTTATACTGAAAGTCCTTACACTAATGTCTTGTGAAGGGCCAAGCAAACAACAATACGAGAACAGTGAAAATTTCAGCGTTTTCGGTTAATGCCTGCAGACGTCAGAGCGAATGACTTGCTGCTGTAAACGCATTAAACTTTTTTTTTTTTATCAGCCTGCCGGCTTGAAGAATATCCTTGATAGTACTGGGGAGAGTCGAATGTGCGTCACTGACACTGATCTAAAAAACAGTGAGCCGGGGAACGAAACGCACAAGGAGCTCACAGGAGAGTCAGTCCGAGCCTTGAAGATCGTGAGATAGACAAACCCTCTTGGCTGCAGAGGCAAGGAGCGTGAAAGGAGAACTCGGCAACCTTGAGTATGTGTCTAAACCAGCTGTGGTCAACTTACTGGATATGGGGGGCCTCAAGTGTGACAGCTTACATCACTAAGGGGCAGAACATAACATACAGTGAATGTAATGCTACAAAAAGCTATCAGGGAAAGCTCACGTGCAACAGGCAGTGATCAGACGCTATGGACATGCTACAAGAGATGGTCATAGACTATGGGCATGCTACAAGATATGGTCATAGGCTATGGACATGCTACAGCAGACGGTCATAGACTGTGGGCATTGTACAAGAGATGGTCATAGACTATGGGCATGCTGCAAGAGATGGTCATAGAACTATGGACATGCTACAAGAGATGGTCATAGAACTATGGACATGCTACAAGAGATGGTCATAGACTATGGGCATGCTACAAGAGATGGTCATAGACTATGGGCATGCTACAAGAGATGGTCATGGACTATGGGCATGCTACAAGAGATGGTCATAGACTATGGGCATGCTACAAGAGATGGTCATAGACCATGGGCATAATTCAAGAGATGGTCATATACTATGGGCATGCTTCAAGAGAAGGTCATAGACTATGGGCATGATACAAGAGATGGTCATAGACTATAGGCATGGTAAAAGAGATTGTCATAGACTATGGGCATGCTGCAAGAATGGTCAGACACTTTGGGCATGCTACAAGAGAGGGTCATAGACTGTGGACATGATGCAAGAGATAGTCATAGACTATGGCCATGGTACCAGAGATGGTCACTGACTATAGGCATGGTACAAGAGATTGTCATAGGCATGGTACCAGAGATGGTTATAGACTATGGGCATGCTGCAAGAGAGGGTCATAGACCATGGGCAGGGCTGGATTAACATAGGGGTTATTGGAGCTGCAACTCCAAGCCTCCGACCTTAAGATAGGCCCATTTGCCAAAAAAAGTAATTAAAAAAAAGATCGGTTTCGAGGGTCGTGGCTAGGCCACCTCCTATATTACCACCTCTTCTCCTGTACATTTTGCCCCCATCATACCCTCCCCACTCCTCTGCTGTGCATACTGCCCACTGTCATACCCCCCCCCCCACACTCCTCTCCTGTACATAGTGCCCACTGCCATACCCTCCACACTCCTCTCATGTACACAGTGCCCACTGTTATACCCTCCACATTCCTCTCCCTTACCTGCACATACTTCCCAATTTTATATCATCCATACTCCTCCCCTATGCCTCTTCAACTAAAGGAAATCTCAGTCCTCATATTTGTTCTGCTCATTATTAGTACTCATTTAATTTTGTGATTAATACTGTGATGTATAGAGGAACATTACTTTTTAGAGGCCCTGGGGTAGGCTATGCCATAATGTACTAGTATGCGCAGCATATTAGCAAATTAGGGTACACTTACCTGTCAGACTCAGCCCTCCATCGCTGCGCTGTGATCAATCCAGTGGGTGTCGGGCATTTCCATCTTCACCCGGTCTTCCTTCTGGGTTCTGTGCCTTCATTCACTTGCCTTGGCCGGGTTGCGTTGCTGTCACTCCCACGCATGCTCATCCTCTCTCTCTCACCCCCCCCCCCCCCTCATCCTCCCTCCCTTATCCCTCACCCCCTTTCTCTCTCTCTGATCCTCCCTCTCTCTATTTTATTTAATTTGTTATAACAAAAGAAATTAGCATTTTTATTTTACATTTTTTACAAAAAGCCCCACCAAAATCCTCAGCACCAGGACCATGATGTTCTTAATCTGGCCCTGACCATGGGCATGCTACAAGAGATGGTCATAGACTATGAGCATGCTACAAGAGATAGTAAGTCACCATAGCCATGCTACAAGACGTGGTCATAGACTATGGGTATGCTACAAGAGATGGTCATAGTCTATTGGCATGCTACAAGAGATGGTCATAGAGTGTGGACATGCTAGAAGAGATGGTCATAGTCTATGGGCATGCTACAAGAGATGGTCACAGACTGTGGACATGCTAGAAGAGATGGTCATAGACTATGGGCATGCTACAAGAGATGGTCATAGACTGTGAACATGCTAGAAGAGATGGTCATAGTCTATGGGCATGCTGCAAGAGATGGTCGTAGACTATGAGCATGCTACAAGAGATGGTCATAGTCTATGGGCATGCTACAAGAGATGGTCATAGACTGTGAACATGCTAGAAGAGATGGCCATAGTCTATGGGCATGCTACAAGAGATGGTCATAGACTTGGATATGCTAGAAGAGATGGTCATATACTATGAGCATGCTACAAGAGATGGTCATAGACTATGGGCATGCTACAAGATATGGTCATAGACTATGGGCATGCTACAGCAGACGGTCATAGACTGTGGGCATTGTACAAGAGATGGTCATAGACTATGGGCATGCTGCAAGAGATGGTCATAGAACTATGGACATGCTACAAGAGATGGTCATAGAACTATGGACATGCTACAAGAGATGGTCATAGACTATGGGCATGCTACAAGAGATGGTCATAGACTATGGGCATGCTACAAGAGATGGTCATAGACTATGGGCATGCTACAAGAGATGGTCATAGACTATGGGCATGCTACAAGAGATGGTCATAGACTATGGGCATGCTACAAGAGATGGTCATAGACTATGGGCATAATTCAAGAGATGGTCATATACTATGGGCATGCTTCAAGAGAAGGTCATAGACTATGGGCATGATACAAGAGATGGTCATAGACTATAGGCATGGTAAAAGAGATTGTCATAGACTATGGGCATGCTGCAAGAATGGTCAGACACTTTGGGCATGCTACAAGAGAGGGTCATAGACTGTGGACATGATGCAAGAGATAGTCATAGACTATGGCCATGGTACCAGAGATGGTCACTGACTATAGGCATGGTACAAGAGATTGTCATAGGCATGGTACCAGAGATGGTTATAGACTATGGGCATGCTGCAAGAGAGGGTCATAGACCATGGGCAGGGCTGGATTAACATAGGGGTTATTGGAGCTGCAACTCCAAGCCTCCGACCTTAAGATAGGCCCATTTGCCAAAAAAAGTAATTAAAAAAAGATCGGTTTCGAGGGTCGTGGCTAGGCCACCTCCTATATTACCACCTCCTCTCCTGTACATACTGCCCCTAACATACCCTCCACACTGCTCTCCTGTACATTTTGCCCCCATCATACCCTCCCCACTCCTCTGCTGTGCATACTGCCCACTGTCATACCCCCCCCCCCCCCCACACTCCTCTCCTGTACATAGTGCCCACTGCCATACCCTCCACACTCCTCTCATGTACACAGTGCCCACTGTTATACCCTCCACATTCCTCTCCCTTACCTGCACATACTTCCCACTTTTATATCATCCATACTCCTCCCCTATGCCTCTTCAACTAAAGGAAATCTCAGTCCTCATATTTGTTCTGCTCATTATTAGTACTCATTTAATTTTGTGATTAATACTGTGATGTATAGAGGAACATTACTTTTTAGAGGCCCTGGGGTAGGCTATGCCATAATGTACTAGTATGCGCAGCATATTAGCAAATTAGGGTACACTTACCTGTCAGACTCAGCCCTCCATCGCTGCACTGTGATCAATCCGGCGGGTGTCGGGCATTTCCATCTTCACCCGGTCTTCCTTCTGGGTTCTGTGCCTTCATTCACTTGCCTTGGTCGGGTTGCGTTGCTGTCACTCCCACGCATGCTCATCCTCTCTCTCTCACCCCCCCCCCCCTCATCCTCCCTCCCTTATCCCTCACCCCCTTTCTCTCTCTCTGATCCTCCCTCTCTCTATTTTATTTAATTTGTTATAACAAAAGAAATTAGCATTTTTATTTTACATTTTTTACAAAAAGCCCCACCAAAATCCTCAGCACCAGGACCATGATGTTCTTAATCTGGCCCTGACCATGGGCATGCTACAAGAGATGGTCATAGACTATGAGCATGCTACAAGAGATAGTAAGACACCATAGCCATGCTACAAGACGTGGTCATAGACTATGGGTATGCTACAAGAGATGGTCATAGTCTATTGGCATGCTACAAGAGATGGTCATAGACTGTGAACATGCTAGAAGAGATGGTCATAGTCTATGGGCATGCTACAAGAGATGGTCATAGACTGTGGACATGCTAGAAGAGATGGTCATAGACTATGGGCATGCTACAAGAGATGGTCATAGACTATGAACATGCTAGAAGAGATGGTCATAGTCTATGGGCATGCTACAAGAGATGGTCATAGACTGTGGACATGCTAGAAGAGATGGTCATAGTCTATGGGCATGCTACAAGAGATGGTCATAGACTGTGAACATGCTAGAAGAGATGGTCATAGTCTATGGGCATGCTGCAAGAGATGGTCGTAGACTATGAGCATGCTACAAGAGATGGTCATAGTCTATGGGCATGCTACAAGAGATGGTCATAGACTGTGAACATGCTAGAAGAGATGGCCATAGTCTATGGGCATGCTACAAGAGATGGTCATAGACTTGGATATGCTAGAAGAGATGGTCATAGACTGTGGGCATGCTACAAGAGATGGTGATAGACTATGGACATGTTACAGAGCTGGTCATAGACTATGGGCATGCTGCAAGAGATAGTCAGACATTATAGGCATGGTACAAGAGATGGTGATAGACTATGGGCATTTTTGTCACTTCCGTTACAAAATCTGATGGGTCACCAAATCTGACGAAACACCTGCCTTGCATAAAATATCACATAGACCCAGTGATCCTGGAGCGGCGGAGATGAGCGCCCCCAAGCTGACCGGCATTAAGCGGGTCCCGGGGTTTCCCCCGTTACGCCGACGCGATAAGAGTAGTGGTAGCCAAATGCCTCGTAACCATCCAATCGGTGGTAGCAACGTGATACTGGGTCTAAAATGATATAATAAGGTATATAATGAAGATGGAAAGGCTTTATTTAAACATTTCAATCGCTTGAGGGGGAAGAGGGAAATATCAAGGAAGGCAAATTATAACTTCAGCTTCAAGTCCAGCTCCCCTTAAATGCAGACTTTTGTAGTGGTCAGGGGTCCCTGTAGCCAGGATTTGGTTAACATTACCAGCCCCCAAGCCACACATCGCTCTGCTACAGGGTCAGCAGTTTGTCACTCCGGTCATTTTGGGAACATTGTGTGCGGCATGAAAAACGGCAGAGCACCGAGGAACTTTGTTAGTGTCACATTTACAATGCCGGCAAGGGGTGACTTGATGTTCTCCGCCATAGCTGATGGAGGGGCCCCTGATTTCTCATCTATTTCCTTCGCTCAGGTTCTACAGAATGAGAAGTCCTCGATGTGGGAGTCTGTAGAATAATCGTGTCCTCGGATTTTCAAGAAATAGTTCCACGTTCTGGTCTAATGCTCTGGAGTAAAGCCAAATGTGTCCAGGCTGGGAGGACGGTAGCAGCATTTGTTACCCTTAGATGCTGTCATTGTTTGGTGGGAATTTAACCACTTCAATACCGGGCACTTTTAACCCCTTCCTGCCCTGGCCATTTTTCAGCTTTCAGCAATGTCACACTTTGAATGACTATTGTGCGGTCATAAAACACTGTACCCAAATACATTTTTTTATCATTTTGATCACACAAGTAGAGCTTTCTTTTGTGGTATTTAATCCCCGCTGGGTTTTACATTTTTTGCTAAATTTATGACAAAAACAGAAAATTTTGAAAAAACATTTTTCTTGGTTTCTGTTATAAAATTTTGCAAATAAATGATCTTTCTTCATAAATTTAGACCAAAATGTATTCTGCTACATTTCTTTGGGTGTATATACATGTGTGTGTGTATATATATATATATATATATATAAAAATATATATATTTTTTTTTATTACTTTATTTTTTACGTACAGTGACCATAGCACTACAGTGTTACCACAGTAAACTGTACTACTCTTAGAAGGTGATCAGGATTTTTTATTTTTTTTACACACTATGATTGCTTATAACTGTGAATTAAGCAACCATTTTTTTGTTAATGAAAAACCACTTAAGTGTTTACTATTGTGATTAGCTGTGATTGGCCACAGATAATCACATGGTACAGATGGCCTGTGATTGGCCCTCTCTGTACCATGTGATGACTATGACCAATCACAATAGTACACAATGAAAGCCATGTAACAAAGCCTTTCATTGTGTACAACTCTCATGTGATCTGCTGTTATTGGCCACAGCAGATCACATGGTACTGGCAGCAGGCCGGCAGAGTGATTTGTCATCTGCCTTGTTCGGTGGACACGGCAGTTGACAGATCGCGCTGGAGCATGTCCCATAAGATGTCCTCCAAGAGCAACAGTGCTCCCACCAGGCCCTCATTTTACAGTAGGCTGGGCAGGAAGAGTTTAAAGGAAAATGTTGATTTTTCTGAACACAGGCAAACTGCTACATATACATTAATGACTAAAATCTGATCTCCGGCCTTTCCTGCAGTCTTGCTCAGTTGTACAGGCTACTTTCAAGTATTGAAATGGCTTTGTCTTATTTTGATGCACACTGTAAGCTTCTCACAATGCACAACAGAATCTGCAACAAGTCAGATAGAGACTGCCTCATTTTCTGTCTGGAGGATGTCCAGCATCATCAGTCTGACTGTCCCTGGCCCGCTCCTTTCATTCATTGGATTTCAGTTCTTTCAGTCAAGTTGTCTGAAAAAAACTGAAATCCAATTTATTGTCTGACCCCTCAGTGCCCCATACCATCATCGTGGGTGCCCTAGGCTTCTTCCACAGTGAGCGACCCAAAAACGTCTCCAGCTTTCAACAAGTGGGACCTGTATCTGTGTTATCCACTCTATCGGCTTCTGCACCTCTACTCTGAAGGGTTTGATGATGGGACATCACTACCATATGTGTATAAAATTGCCCTGTTGGCCACGTCCTCTCGTACAATCAGCAAATGCCTCTGGGTATAGGATAAGATAGCTTTGCTGGTACTCATTACCAATTAACTAGCAATTTATAATGTTTCCTAGAAGAAGTGTGGGCCAATATAGTCATCTTGAGAAGTAGGAACTCAGGAATAGACCCTCCCAGCTCCTTCTCCCATTTCACAATATACGAAGAAATATCCTGGCACTTTTTCTCCAAGAGCTATCTACAACCCCAATTTCAAAAAAGTAGGGACTCTGTGTAAAATATAAAATTAGAATGCAATGATTTGCAAATCTCATAAACCCATATTTTATTCATAATAGAAAACGGAAAACACGTGAAGTGCTTAAACTGAGAAAATGTGCTATTTTAAGAAAAAAACAAGGTCATTTTGAAATTGAAAGTAGCAACACGTCTCAAAACAGTTGGGACAGGGCCATATTTAGCATTATGTAGCATCCCCTCTTCTTTTAACAATGTTCTGTAAATGTCTGGGAACTGAGGAGACCAGTTGCTGGAGTTTTGGGAGAGTTGTCCCATTCTTACTTGATTTAGGATTCTAACTGCTCAACAGTCCTAGGTTTTCTTTGTCATATTTTTAATTTCAAGATGCGCCAAATTTTCATGGGCCATGATGTTGTCATAGATGCCGTATGCGGTTTAGCGTTGTCCTGACTAAATATTCAGTGCCTTCCCTGAAAAAGACATACTCAGGATGGCAGCCAATGCTGCTCTAAAACCTGGAGATATCTTTTAACATTGATGGTGCCTTTTCAGATGTGCAAGCTGCCCATTTCATACACATTAATGCCTCCCATACCATCAGAGGTGCTGGCTTTTGAACTGAGTGCTGATAACAAGCTGGAAGGTCCTTCTCCTCTTTAGTCTGGAGACACGGTGCCCGTGGTTGCCAAAAATAATGTCAAACTTTGATTGTCCAGACTACAGAATAGTTTTCCACTTTGCAGCAGACCATTTTAGATGAACTTTGGCCCTGAGAAGACGGCAGTATTTCTGGATCATGTTCAGATATAGCTTCTTCTTTAAATGATAGAGCTTAAAGTGGTTGTAAACCCTTACAACCAACTTTCACCTACAGGTAAGCCTAGATTAAGGCTTACCTGTGGGTCCAAGAAATATCTCCTAAACCTATACGGTTTGCCGAAAGACAGGCACTGAGCGCGGCGCTGTCAACTGCGATATGGCGTGAGTGGCGGCTCCCGTGCACATGTGCGGGATTGACGTCATCGCGGCTTCGCCAAATGACAGTGGCAGAGCAGCGAGACCCACGGAGAAGATGGATGCTCCGGACTACAGGGGACATCGGTGACTTCGCTGGCTCCTGTGTCAGGTAAGTGACACATAATGGGCTACTATGCGATGCATAGTAGTCCATTATGCTTTACCTTTGCAGGGAATCAAAGAGGAAGTAAACTCATCAGGGTTTACTTCCTCTTTAACCACTTCAGTTCCGGACCAATAAACACCTTAAGGACCAGAGGTCTTTTTGCAATTTCGCACTGCGCTGCTTTAACTGGTAATTGCGCGGTCATGCAATATTGCACCCAAACGAAATTTGCGTCCTTTTCTTCCCACAAATAGAGCTTTCTTTTGATGGTATTTGATTGCCTCTGCGATTTTTTTTTTTGCGATATAAATGAAAAAAGAGCGAAAATTTTGAAAAAAAAAGATATTTTCTTCTTTTTGTTATAAGAAAAATCGAATAAACTAAATTTTAGTCATACATTGAGGGCAAAATTTATTCAGCCACATGTCTTTAGTAAAAAAAATGTCAATAAGCGTATATTTTTTGGTTTGCGCAAAAGTTATAGCGTCTACAAACTAGAGTACATTTTCTGGAATTTACACAGCTTTTAATTTATGACTGCCGATCTCATTTCTTGAGGTGCTAAAATGGCAGGGCAGTACAAATCCCCCCCAAATGACCCCATTTTGGAAAGTAGACACCCCAAGGAAATTGCTGATGGGTATGTTGAGCCCATTGAATATTTATTTTTTTTGTCCTAAGGGATTGAATAATGACAAAAAAAAAAATAAAACATTTTTTTTACAAAAAGTTGTCACTAAATGATATATTGCTCACACATGCCATGGTTATATGTGAAATGACACCCCAAAATACATTCTGCTGCTTCTCCCGAGTACGGGGATACCACATGTGTGGGACTTTTTGGGAGTCTAGTCGCGCACGGCACCCCGAAAACCAATCACCACCTTCAGGATTTCTAAGGGTGCAAATTTTTGATTTAACTCCTCACTACCTATCACAGTTTCGAAGGCCATAAAATGCCAAAATAGCACAAAACCCCCCCAAATGACCCCATTTTGGAAAGTAGACACCCCAAGCTATTTACTGAGAGGCATGTTGAGTCCATGGAATATTTTATATTTTGCCAAAAGTTGCGGGAATATTACAAACTTTTTTTTTTTTGCACAAAGTTGTCACTAAATGATATATTGCTCACACATGCTATGGGCAGAAGTCAAATTACACCCCAAAATAAATTCTGCTGCTTCTCCCGAGTACGGGGATACCACATGTGGGGGACTTTTTGGGAGCCTAGTTAACTAGCTACCTAGCGACACTAGCGACACTGATGCAGCGTTCAGAAAAATTATCGCTTAGTGACACTGGCAAAAGGGGGTGAAAGGGTTAACTAGCGGAAATCAGGGGGTTAAAACCATTATTGGGTAGTATATCGGGGTACCTAGCGCTATAAAAACCTGGCGGTGAACCTAAAAAAATAACTAGCTACCTAGCGACTGTAGCGACACTAATGCAGCGATCAGAAAAACGATCGCTTAGTGACACTGGCAAAAGGGGGTGAAAGGGTTAACTAGCGGCAATCAGGGGGTTAAAAACATTATTGGGTAGTATATCGGGGTACCTAGCGATATAAAAACCTGGCGGTGAACCTAAAAAAATAACTAGCTACCTAGCGACACATGCAGCGATCAGAAAAATGATCGCTTAGTGACACTGGCAAAAGGGGGTGAAAGGGTTAACTAGCGGCAATCAGGGGGTTAAAAACATTATTGGGTAGTATATCGGGGTACCTAGCGCTATAAAAACCTGGCGGTGAACCTAAAAAAATAACTAGCTACCTAGCGACTGTAGCGACACTAATGCAGCGATCAGAAAAACGATCGCTTAGTGACACTGGCAAAAGGGGGTGAAAGGGTTAACTAGCGGCAATCAGGGGGTTAAAAACATTATTGGGTAGTATATTGGGGTACCTAGCGATATAAAAACCTGGCGGTGAACCTAAAAAAATAACTAGCTACCTAGCGACACTAGCGACACATGCAGCGATCAGAAAAATGATCGCTTAGTGACACTGGCAAAAGGGGGTGAAAGGGTTAACTCTAGGGGCAATCAGGGGGTTAAATCTTTATTGGGGGGTGATAGGGGGCTACCCTGGACCTAACACTAACTGTCCTGACAGTTTTTACTGTCACAACTGACACTGAATGCATTGATCAGTAAAGAAATGATCAATGCAATCAGTGACACTGTGACTGGGGGGGGAGGGGGGGCGGGGGGGGGGATCGGGGGGCGATCGGGGGGGGGATCGGGGGGGGGTTTGTGTGCCTGTGTGTACCTACATGTCAGTGTAGTGTTCGTGCAGACTTACTTTTACTCTTCTCCTCGTAGTCCGGTCAAAAAGACCGCCCCGAGGAGAATGACATCACTTCCTCCTTCCTGTGTAAACAATACACAGGGGAGGAAGCTTCTCATTGGCCAGGAGCGATCCAGAGGGGGTGGCCGAAAACGAACGGCCATCCCCTCATCACGGAGCGCTCCTGGACCGAATCGGACCGCCGTAACCAGCGGGAGGGGGTCCGATGGGACCCCCCACCCGCTGGAAGGCAATCACGTAGATGTACGTGATTCTGCCTGCCTGTGCCATTGTGCTGACGTACAATGGCAATACGGCGGTCCTGAAGTGGTTAAGCTTTCATTTTTGAATGGGGAACTGTGTACACAGACAGTGATTCCTGAAAATATTCCTGAGTCCATACAGTGATACAGAATCGTGTCTGTTTTTAATGCAGTGCCGTCCGAAGACCCGAAGGTCACGAGAATCCAATATTGTGTTTTGACCTTGTCCCTTGTACACAGAGATTTATCCAGATTCTTTTGATATTATGTACTGTAGATGATATATTTAAAAGTCTTTGCAATTTTATGTTGAGGAACATTATTCTGAAATTGTTTGACAAACTTTAGACACAACTTTGAACCTCTGACCATTTTTACTTCTGAGACACTCTGACCCTCTAAGGCCGCGTACACACGCGGGGACTGTTCGCCCAACTTTGTCCGCTGAACAGTGTTTCGGCGGACAGTCCGCTCGTGTGTGGGCTTTCAGCGGACAGTTTCAGCGAACAGTCTGCTGAACAAAGTTTTTCGGAAATTCCGAAAAACTGTCCGCTGAAACTTTGTTTCAGCGAACAGTCCCCTCGTGTGTAGGCTTGTTCGTCAAACTAAGTTCCGCGCATGCTCAGAAAGGATTTACACGCCGAAAGTTGTATTGCAGTGTATAGGACGTCATATTTTTCGTCCCGTCGTACGTGCCGTTCACGTCATCGCGCACGGTTTTAGCGGACTGTTCGTTCGTCGTGTGTGGGCAAGTCCGTCCATGCTAATTTTGAGCGGACTGTCCACTGAAACTGTTTGACGGACAAAGTTGAGCGAACAGTCCCCGCGTGTGTACGCGGCCTTAGATGCAATTTTTTACCCAATCATGTTACTGACCTGTTGCCAAATGTTCTTTCAACTCTTCCTTGTTAGTACTATTTATTTTGCCAACTTTTTGTTGCCTTGTCAAAGCTTTTTTGAGACGTATTGCTGGCATCAATTTCAAAATACTCTTATGCCGCGTACACACGTTCAGGAATTTTCGTCGGAAAAAGCTCTGATGGTTTTCCCGACGGAATTCCGCTCAAGCTGCCTTGCCTACACACGGTCACACCAAATTCCGATCGTTTAGAACGTGTTGACGTACAACATGTACAACGGGACTAGAAAAAGGAAGTGCAATAGTCAGTAGCCAATAGCTTCCATCTCGTAGTTGAATCTGAGCATGCGTGATTTTTGGCGTGTCGAAATTGCATACACACGATCGGAAAAATTGAGAACATCTATCAATTTTTGGCTGGCGGAAATTCGGACAGCTAAATTCCGATGGAGCATACACATGGACGCATTTTCCAATGAAAAGCTCTCATCTGTCTTTTTCTGGCCGGAATTCCGATCGGGTGTACGCGGCATTTATTTTTTTCTTAAAACAGATTATTTTCTCGGTTGAAACATTTGATGTTTTCTATTTTCTGTTGTGAATAAAATTTGGGTTTGTGAGACGTGCAAATCACTATATCCTGTTTTTATGTATTTATTTGCACAGCGTCCCAACTTTTTGGAACTGGGGTTTTATGGGGAAAAAGGAGAGTGGTTTTATTGGCTTATCCCTCTAAGTATTCAGGGTTTCAAATGGGGTAAGAATGCCCCCTGATCTAAACTGACTTTCTTGGCTTCTTAAAAAAGGAATGAGCATGCTTCCAATTATCCAATGACGATTGACCCCATCCCCTTTAAAATTCCTTCAGAGACTTCAGTAATCTGTAGGTTTGGATTAGGAAAGTTGATTGATGATTCACCTTTGCCCTTTCCTTATTCGAGGTGTTGGCCATTGTTGTGATCTGGAAAAAAAATGAGAATCAGCTCCTTCTCCCATTCCTTAATATAATAAGGGATAGTCTGGCACTCTTTCTCCAAAGGCAATCTATGAGAAGAAGAGAGTGGTTTATTTTGCTTTCCCCCCCATGAGTACATTGGATTTAAAATGGGATAAGAGAGCCCCTTGATCCAAGCTGGCCTTCTAGATATCTTAAAAAGCCAGAGAGATGAGAATGCTTCCAATTATCCAATGATAAGTGACCTCATTCTCTATGAAATTCCTTCAGGGACTTCAGGAGTCTGTAAATTTAGATTGGAAAAATCTATTAATAGTTCACCTGTGCCCTTTCCTTATTCTAGTGCCATCTACAGAAGAGGTGTGGGCCAATGTGATCTGGAAAAACAAAATAATTTTCACCAATTTTTTAATGTAATAATTGATAGCCTGACACTCTTTCTCCGAGAATGATCTCTGAGAAGAGGAGAGTGGTTTATTTAGCTCATCCCTCTTAGTACACTAGATTTCAAATGGGGGTAAGAGAGCCCCCTTAATCTAAGCTGGCCTGCCAGTGGGCCAGTGTAGTGATCGTGAAAAAAATTGGCACTCAGCTCCTTCTCCAATTCTCTTATATAATAAAGGATATCCTACCACTCTTTCTCCTAGAGCAATCTCATGAGAAGAGGGGAGTGGTTTAATTAGCATGTCCCTGTGCGTACACCAGATTTCAAATGGGGTAAGAGAGCCCCTTGATCCAAGCTGACCTTCTAGACTTTTTCTTTTGCAAATTCGGTTTTATTGCCTTAAACAGCCGCAGAGATGAGAATGCGTACAATTATGCAATGACATGTGACCCCATTATCTATGGAATCCCCCCTGGAAGTCCGGTGATCTTTAATTTTGGTTTGGGACAATCGATGGAAGATTCACCATTTCCTTATTCTATTGCTGTCTACAGAAGAGGCATGAACCAGTGTGATCTGGAAAAAAAAAATGGGGACTCCGCTTCTTCACCCATTTTTTTATATAATAAGTGATAGCCTGACACTCTTTCTCCGAGAGTGATCTCTGAGAAGAGGAGAGTGGTTTATTTAGCTCATCCCTCTTAGTACACTAGATTTCAAATGGGGTAAGAGAGCCCCCTTAATCTAAGCTGGCCTGCCAGACTTCTTTAAAAGCCAGATGACAATGCTCCCAATTATCCAATGATAAGTGACCCTCATTCTCTATGAACTTCCTCCAGGGACTTAAGTGATCTGTAAATTTGGATTGGGAAAGTCTATTAATAGTCCACCTTTACCCTTTCCTTTTTCTGTTGTCATCTATAGACAGGACAGTGTCACCAGGACGCAATAACACTGTGAAACATACAAATTGCCAGTATTGGTTTACAAATGACCGGTTGTCCAATGCCATATAGATTTTTCCCTTGAGTATCTGATTTTTATTTTATTTTTTTAGTTCTATGGTATTGCAAAATATACAACACTGAATAGCAAAGAAAAATTATTTGGCATTCCTTAGATGCGCTAGACCATGCTTGGCATAAGCAAATTCCTGCAGAGGACTTTCTGTGTTCAGTAATGATTATTAAGTCTATCACAGATCATAGTAGAACGTCAAATTCTTTAAAATGCAGCTCAGAATTGAATTTATTTTTATTGATTTTCCCAGCTCGTGTGATATGTGGCATAATAAAATAAAAAGGTATTGGCCGTAGATGCGGAGTGAGCGTTATCTTATTATTCTTTTGTTGATGTGAAGTTAACATAAGGGACAGCCCTGAATCATTTCCCCCTATGCAGCTATTACTCCTGGTATTTGGAGGTCGACCTGCTTCGCAGGCTTATGTGAGATTAGCATTGAATCAGGTTAGACCCAGGCCACCGAAACAAATGGAAATTGTGTTACCCAGCAAACCTTGCTGGAGCTGAATACGGAGCATTGGAAAAGCTGTAATAATGTGTGACCCGTCACCTCTCTTGTATCTCGAATCTCCATCTTTTCTGTACTAGATTGTTCCTATGACATTCAATACAAGGGCTTCAGTATTGGGTTTCTCGAGGATCTCCCAGGAATTTCCCAGGGATTCCTCTTTAAGAACAATATCTATTATGTCCCTTTGTTTGCTTTTTACGCATCAAACCAATATTTGACTCTGTTGTCCCTCAGGCCGTCCTTTGTGTGTCCTGCTTATATGGATTTGCCCTTTCTTGTTCAAATAAAACAATACTGTTCAAAACAACAATTAGCCAATTACCAATAGGAGAGGAGAATCACGAACAATTGAGAATGAATGCACTAATCTACCTTTAGAGAGATGTCAGTTTTGTTGATGTTGCTTTGCATTCGGGTAAAAAACAAAAAAACGAACAAAGGGAAGTATATTGAGGAGAATTTGCCAAAACCGGCACAGCAGACTCTGCAGCAGCTAGACATGGGAAACAGTTTCCATCTTCAGCTTATTCAGTTGAGCTGATTTGTTGTCATGCACAACTCCTACGGTTTTCATAAATTCCCCTCATTGTGTTTTCAGTAAATGCTTTTTTTAAATATTATGGTAATGTTAATGGGTTGGTAAGCCCGTCCATTTCACTGACGGGCCAATGGTCAGGCCAAGCGTCAACTGTGGTCTTGCATAATGGAGAACCCGACATTTGGAGGCAACTGTAATGCTTGAGATGAAGCTATGAGCTGGAACCTGTGAGGACCTTAAGGATAATTTTGGTGTGAGAGGTCAATATTGGTCCTTTCTATGGAAGCCTTGTCTTCTACACATTTCTGTTAGCCAGCAAGGCAACCCATTATTGTAATGGGCCAATAGGATTAATGGAGGTAGTGAGAAAGCTTTATTCTTGAACTAAATATTAAAGTCTCTTGAAATAAGTTAAGCAACCCACTTAGATTGGCTTAAAAGACAATAGACTGTCTGGGTGATTGATTCATTGTTTTTTGAGTAAAAAATCAATATGTGTGCCTGTGAAGGTTCTCATTTATCCACTACTATTAATAGTAGTAATGTTGTCTACCTGCACTTCTTCTCCATCTAGCTAGGAGTAGTTGATCACACTCAACTGGACTTGTTCTGTAATGATGATGACTTTTTGTTACTCATCCAAGAATCTTCTCCAGTCCTAACGAGTACTAGGAGTATACCGCAGCTTTATATGGCACCATGGTGGTTGGATTATGTTAACAGAACAGGGTGCATTCACAAACTTTCATACCTCCTATCTTGAAAAAAGTTTAAGCACTTACAACTTTAAGACCCCGTTCACACCTGAGCGTTTTGTAACTTGAAGCCTGAAGCTACAAAACGCTAGAGGGGAAAAATTCTATTATTCTCAATGGAGATGGTTCACATCTCCACTCCATGTCGCCTGAAGCCGAACGCCTGAAGCTCAAACAAGTTCCGGACCCTTTTTTGTCGCTCGAATTGAGCAGATTTGGGCCTTTTTCTTCTTTTAACATTGGTGACCTTTTGCCCTGCACAAAATCGCGGCAAATCGCTGTAAAAAACGCTGCGAATCTCAGTAAAAAACGCTGCAAAAAACGCTTGAAAACGCTATGCTCGGGTGTGAATGCAGCCTAAGCCCTTGTACACACGGTCGGAGATTCCGACGGAATGTGTCCTATCGGACCGGTTTGTCGGATAATCCGACTGTGTGTGGTATGCATCAGAATGTTTGCGTCGGAATATCCGTCGGACCCAATTTTCCAACTTGTTGGAAATATTTTCTGACCAACTGGTTCACTCGGACATACTCCGATCATGTGTAGAGAATTTTGATCGGACAAAGTGCCACGCATGCTCAGATCAAATTCCTACATCAAAGTTATTGGCTACTAGCCTGAATGTAGTCCCATCGTAACGAAATTACGTCATCACGTTCTGAAAGATCGGATTTTTCGACAACTTAGTCCGACCGTGTGTATGCAACAGTTTCGGACAAGATCCGACGGATTTGGTTGTCGAAATCTCCGACCGTGTGTACAGGGGCTAAGAAGGGTTTGCTCAACCCCTGTAACCAGTTTTCCTGTTACAGGAAGTAGAAAAATAATGGATCTGTTGCATCATCTTCTCGCTAAATTTCGTTTCTCAGCGTTCCCAGGATCTCAATAGAGGGAGGGGACGTGACGTCACCCTCTTTTGCGCAAAAGCCAGGTGTAGGGTAGGCTTTAAACTGCTCTGTACAGGTGTTTTTTTTTTATGATGGTTGATCACTCAGTTATTTTCAAAATACATACCGTATATACTCGAGTATAGGTCGATCCGAATATAAGCCGAGGCCCCTAATTTACCACAAAAAAAATGGGAAAACGTATTGACTCGTGTATAAGCCGAGGGTGAGACATGCCTGTCCATCCCTGTGTGTCCATCCCTGTGTGTCCGTCCATCCCTGTGTGTCCGTCCATCCCTGTGTGTCCGTCCATCCCTGTGTGTGCAGCCTTGTGTGTCCAGCCTACCTGTGTCCCGAGCCTGTGTCCCGAGCCTGTGTGCTTCTGCACATACGGCGGCCATGCCAGGATCGCCGCACCTCTTCTCGTCTGACAGACGGCGGCCATTCCACTGTTCAAAAGCCGCGCCTCCGTCCGTGATAGGCGGAACACTCAATTTCCCAGCAGTCTGTGTTCTGCCTATCACGGACATCCTCTCATCCTCGTCCGTAGTATGAGGATGAGCGGATGTCCGTGATAGGCGGACCACTGACTGCTGGGAAATTGAGTGTTCCGCCTATCACAGACAGGGAGGCGCGGCTTTTGAATAGTTGAATGGCCGCCGTCTGTCTGCTTGACACGCTGATCGGGTAGACAGACAGCGGTGACTCGAGTATAAGCCGAGGGGGCACTTTCAGCCTAAAAAAAGAGGCTGAAAATCTCGGCTTATACTCGAGTATATACGGTACACATCCAATGAATCTAGTGTTGTCCTGCAATCCACCTTTGCATGCCGGGTCCCGCACCAACATCTTTACCTACGTCTTCAGGAGCTGGCCATCTCTTCTGAGCTCTTGCAGCTTGGCCCCCTGATGACAAACATGCTTCCGAGACACAACCCCAGGGGGGCCAACTGCAAGAACTAGGAAAAGACAGCCAACTCCCTGATGACTTACAGGAGCACAGGGGTTGTAGAGTACCCCGGGGCCTACTGGGATGTGTGACATCTTCATCTCAGGACGGCGGTGGGCAACTGGGACTCATTCTCGCCTAGAAAATAACCCAGTAGAAGTCTGACCAAAAAAAAAAAAAAATTATAAAAAAATAATAATATATCATTGTGTTAGAGGAGAGGGGTAGAAGATGAGTAATGTAATATGGGTTGGCAGGGTGAAGGACCTCTTTAAATTTGGGGGTAAGGTTGGTTTTACATTTGGATCTCATACATGCTCTGACTTTAGTGAACTGAACTTCAAAACACATCGGCCCTTGTTGTAATGCTGAAATCACTCTCCTTCCCTGAATTCTAAAGAGTCTGCCAGAACAAACAATTCCTGGGCTTTTTTGGTTTTGGATTAGCGGCCGTCTGAAGCGCGTATGTGCTCCGCAGTGCTTGTAACACTCTGAATAATGCATGACCTCTTTTACCTTCTGATTAAATATTATTAGCATCTATGAATGTTTGATGATGCTGTCTAGCGGTAATGTTGTTTGTTTAAACCGATGCTTCTTTCATTTTCATTGTTCGGTTGATGTGCAAGAGGCACTTTAATTTGTTTTAATTACCATGCGTCCTGAAAGCTCAGCCTTTGATATGGAATGAAAGGGAAGGCGGGACTGGGAGCCATCACTAATCACGGTACGCTGTTTTTTTTTTTTTTGTAAAACCGGGGGCCAATTCTCCATCTTTATATCTATGCACCTTAATAGGGCTCCACTTTTATCTTTGTTTTTCTTCAGAACACTTGTGAGATGAAATAGAGCGGTGATCCCAGGCGGGGGGGGGGGGGGGGGGTCCACACATGGTGCAATCGGCTTTCAATCTGTCTCTTAGGGCTCATGTCGATGGGCGTCACTATTAAATGCTGCGTTTTGCTATTCAACCGCCTGCTTTTAAATGACAACCGCCGTATTTGACATGAAAAGGCAGCATTTGACCTGATTTACCTGCATCTCAGTAGGACATGCTGTGTCCAAAGAAATGCCATACAAAGCAGGTCAAACTCGGCCTCTGAGCTGCCATGTGTACTGCTCAATTAAATTCCATAGGATTTTGATGACCTGGGCATTCCAAACGCAAATGATCTGGGCATTCCAAATGCAAATGATCTGGGCATTCCAAATGTTTGGAATGCCCAGGTCATCAAAACCCTATGGAATTTAATTGAGCAGTACACATGGCAGCTCAGAGGCCGAGTTCAGGAAAAGAAGGCATGTCTAAATGAGCCCTTAAAAGAGAACCCGTCATAAGCAGGCTTATGCAAAAGTCTCGATATTTTACTTTCTGGGTCAGTGATGGCGAACCTTGGCACCCCAGATGTTTTGAAACTACATTTCCCATGATGCTCCTGCACTCTGCAGTGTAGTGGAGCATCATGGGAAATGTAGTTCCAAAACATCTGGGGTGCCAAGGTTCACCATCACTGTTCTGGGTAAAGTAAGGACTTCTTCACACTAGCAGTTGGGGGGTTGTATAACCCCTGTGGTTGAGCTGTGGTTTCACTGGCCCAAATATCAACAAGTGAATGGGGCCCCTCTGCAAATACCCCATGATTGGATGCAATGCACACCATTGCTGCACACTAGTTCAGGGTTTAAGGGCTTAATTCAGGGGGTGAGGAGGCGATACAATGAGTGGTAGTTCCTGCCACACATGTGAACCAGCCTTAAGAAAATCTCTGTTAAGTACCCCCTTATACCTCCCAACTTTTTGAGATGGGAATGAGGGACACCTATCGGCAAAAGTATGCAGGCATAGGACACACCCTTTGTCACGCCCCCTTAAAGGAGAATTGTACAAAAAAAACAAGATTGGTTAAACCCACGAGTGCTTTTTTTTACCACTTCTATTCCTTTATATTAGCTTTTGGAATTTACAAATGCAGCAATTTAGAAATCAGATGAAAGGTTTAGCGCTGGAAAATACTTTTGTATAGATAAAAAGTACATTTTATATACATCTATATAGATCAGACCAAAATGAGGGACAAATGAGGAGGACAGGGGGACGTTGGGGACAGTTGGAAGCTATTCATCCTGTCTGTCTCCTCGCTGATCAGCGGGTGCAGGCAGTCATCCATTGGCCGGCACCTGCTGATTGGTTTAGCCTTTGTCTAATCACAGCACACCAGCGCTCCCTACCTGGAAGTACCGGATCACGTACTAGGTACGTGATCTGGCACAGGACAGCAATTTTGCTGGCGTATAACAACGCTAGGAAGTTGGCAAGTGGTTAAAGAGGAAGTAAACCATGATGGGTTTACTTCCTCTTTGTCTTCCGGCAAAGGTAAAGCATAATGGGCTACTATGCATCACATAGTAGCCCATTATGTGTCACTTACCTGACACAGGAGCCAGCGATGTCACCGCTGTCCCCTGTAGTCCGGAGCCTCCATCTTCTTCTGGGTATCGCTGCTCCGCCCACTCACAGCGCATGCGCACGGGAGCCGCCACTAACGGCATATCGCCGTTAGCAGCGGCATGCTGCTAACAGCGATAGTGCGCCTGCGTGCCGCTGTCTCTTAGTAAGTATCTCCTAAACCGTGTAGGTTTAGGAGATATTTCTTGGACCTACAGGTAAGCCTTAATCTAGGCTTACCTGTAGGTAATAGTGGTTTGTAAGGGTTTACAACTACTTTAAAGTAGAGCTGTGGCCTTCAATTTGAAAAGCTGATATGCTGCAGCACTTAATTATAAGAAAAGCTGCACTTACATATTTCTGTTAGCCCCCCTGCAAAGTCCTACACATACCTGTACTTATTGCCGTTAGCCTACCTAATGCAGCTTCCTGAGATTGTGTGGCAACAATACTGCATTGCTCCTGAAGTCAAAGTTGTCACTCTCACATTTGCTGTGTCTGCTTGTGCATTAGTGGGATAAGAAAATGTCATTGTCAGTGCTGATTCACAAGCCTGTCAATCATCACCTGGTCACACCTAGTCCCGCCCGTTACGATTTGCCTCTGCTAATTTGCATTGTCTGCGAGGGGAAGAGACACAACTCTGCGTGAGGAGACAGATGCAGAGAGCTAGGGGGTGGAGAGATAGATTTGGGTGTCATCAGCGTAGAGATGATATTTAAAGCCATGGGAGGCAATCAACTGACCCAGGGAGGAGGGGTAGATAGAGAAAAGGAGAGGTCCAAGAACAGAACCTTGGGGGACCCCAATGGAGGAAGGAAGAGGAGAGCAGGAAGTAGAGTTGTAAGTGACACTGAAGGAGCGGTGGGATAAGTAGGATGAGAATCAGCAAAGAGTACAGTCACGGAGACCAAAGGAGTGGAGTTTATTGAGGAGGAGTGGGTGGTCCACTGTGCCAAAGGCAGCAGAGAGATCCAGGAAAAGTAGTATAAAATAGTGTCCGCTGATTTTAGCCATTAGTAGGTCATTTGAGAGTTTAAGGAGAGGAGTTTTCGTGGAGTGTTGAGGGTGAAATTTGGACTGAAGGGGATCAAGAAGTTTATTCATGGTCAGATGGTCGCTCAGTCAGTTGTAGACCAGTCTTTCAAGAAATTTGGAGGAGAAGGCAAGTAAGGAGATGGGAAGTAGGTTGTTAATATTGGTGGGGTCCAGTGAGGGCTTTTTAGGTATTGTGGTAACTAGCGCATGTTTTAAAGGATTTGGGAAGATGCCACAAAAGAGGGAGAGGTTGAAAATATGAGTTGTTAGCCCTTGTACACACGGTCGGAGATTCCGACGGAATGTGTCCGATCGGACCGTTTTGTCGGATATTCCGACTGTGGTCTCCATCGGACCGTTTCCATCGGAGTATCTGACGGACCAAGTTTTCCAACTTGTTCGTAAAATTTTCCGACAAAATGCTCCGATCGGACATACTCCGATCATGTGTAGAGAATTCCGATCGGACAAAGTGCCACGCATGCTCAGATCAAATTCCTACACCAAAGCTATTGGCTACTAGCGTAAACGTAGTCCCGTTGTAATGAAATAACGTCATCGCGTTCTGAACGATCGGATTTTCCGACAACTTTGTCCGACCGTGTGTATGCAACAGTTTCGGACAAAATCCGACGGATTTGGTTGTCGGAATCTCCGACCGTGTGTACAAGGGCTTAGAGAGTGTAGTATTGAGTCAGAGGGTGAGCGCAGCATTTTGCGAGGGAGCAGGATCCAGGGGGCCGGTGGTTAGATGAGTGTTAGCAACCTCATTTAATAGTAGCAGAGTTGAATGAGGGAAGTAATGATTGTATCTGTTGACATGGAGTGTTGCATGGGGGAGGTTTTTGCTCGTTGGTGATCTCCTCATGAGCATTTGGCTCAGCTGGGGAAATTAAAAGAAAATTTTTGGTTACTTTACGAGGCTTCTGCATCACATAGTAACTGGGACTGATACTTGTGTAGATTGTTCTACAGGAGCCTTAAGTTGTGCTTTAATGAAGCTTTGTTGGTCCTTTAACAAAAGCCAGATAAAAAATGAGCAGAAAATTTAAAATTGGATCTATAAGTCTTTGGCCTTTATATACAAAGTCTAAAAGACATCAATATAATATAGATAGGATTGAACATGTGCAAAACTTACAATCCATATTGTGTATTTGTATGGATCAACTCAGATCTGTAGTGAAATGCAAGGAAAATCATTAAGACACAAGGTTATTTATCATTTGCTTCAGACATCTATGCTGCTCTCTGGCTGTTCATATTTACTGTAAATCATAAAGGCATATGCATTATAGAAGACCAGTCACCAGACCACCACTCCGTCTAATACTTCTTGTACTCTGCTGCAGTCCAGTCCAACAGAATATGCATTATATGAGTTCAGGTTTTTCCAATGAAGAGTACTGTTAATGCTACGGCATGCAAAGACATTCAAGACAATTGGGAAATTCCAAGGGAAGACCCTTTTCTGTTACAACATGGCTGTGCCCCTGTGTACAAAGCCAGCAAAGACATGGTTCGGTGAGTTTAGTGTGGATGACTGGAGTGTCCTGCACAGACCCCTGATTTCAACCCTACTAAACACCTCTGGGGTGAATTGGCTTAGCGCTAGGAGGGATTAGTGTGAATACTATGAGATGAATTTGCTTTACTAACACTGAATCGCCTCTCAGCCAGTTCAGGTTTGATACCGGTCATCTGATAGGCTGAAACGTCAGGGGCTGTGATTGTACGCCTGATAGAGAGGACGGAAGAAGACATTGAGGAGCGTGCATGACACCGCCGCTGACCCGCTGCAAGATAGGTAAGTACTGGGCGATGCACACTGGCAGGATTTGATGGGGCACAGTAGCGGCAATTGATGGGCACACTGGCAGCATTTGATGGGGCACAGTAGCATCAATTGATGGGCACATTACCAGCATTTGATGGGGCACAGTAGCGGCAGTTGATGAGCACACTGGCAGCATTTGATGGGGCACAGTAGTGGCAATTGATGGGCACACTGGCAGCAATTGATGGGTACAGTAGCTGCGTTTGGGTGCAGTGGCTGCATTTGATGGGCACAGTGGCTGCGTTTGATGGGCACAGTGGCTGTGTTTGATGGGCACCGTGGCAGCGTTTGATGGCACAGTGGCTGCGCTTGATGGGCACAGTGGCGGTAATTGATGGGCACAGTGGCTGAAATTTGTTTTTCAGTCTGTTTGCAACCCCCCCCCCCCCCCAAAAAAAACTTTTGAGCACCAGCTGCCACTGGTATAAAATAATCCTTTTTATTAAATGATGTATAAATGATGAAGCTCTATCCTCTAGATCAGTGGTCTCCAAACTTTCTAAACAGGGGGCCGGACTGTGGCCATTGGGAGTGGAGAAGGACCCAACATCAGTGGAAATAAACAATATGCCATCTTTGGTGTCAGTGGGGGGGATTTGCCTTATTGTTGGTGTCATTGGGAGGAATTGTGTCCCATCATCGATGTCATTGAGCACAATTGGTGTCTGTGAGGGATTGTGCCCCATCATTGGTGTCATGGGGGCCAGTCGTTGGTGTCATTGGGAGGAATTGTGCCCCAGTGTTGATGTCATTGGGAGGAATTGTGCTCCTTCGTTGGCGTCGGTGGGAGGAATTGTGCCCCATCTTTGATGTCAGTGGGAGGGATTGTGCATTATCGTTGGTGTCATTTGGAGGAATTGTGTCCTATCATTAGTGTCATTGAGCCCAGTTGTTGGTGTCATTGGGAGGAGTTGTGCTCCTTTGTTGGTGTCAGTGGGAGTTTTGCCCTATCATTGATGTCATTGGGAGGAATTGTACCCCATTGTTGGTGTAATTGGGAAGAGTTGTGCCCCTTCACTGGTCTCAGTGGGAGGGACTTATTCTCCATTGTTGGTATCAGTGGATAAAATAGTGCCCCAAGGGCCTGATAAAAGCAAGCAAAGGGCCGCATCTGGCCCCCCAGGCCGCAGTTTGGAGACCACAGCTCTAGATCAGCCATTCAGAACCACAGGTTCTGTGGATCTCAAGGGTTTCTAGGTTTTCCTTAATCTGATGATCCCTTGATATTTCCAAGTTTAGTGCAGAACCAGCAGTATGACACCAATGATATTTCTAGCTGTCTGTAATGATCGAATTGTCCGTCGTACTTAGTCCTCCAAAAGGCATTTCATCGGACAATTCGATCGTGTGTGGGCTTCAGCGGACTTTATCAGCGTAAAGTCTGGCGGACTTAGAAAGTATTTTTGCAGTCCAATCTTTCTGCCGGACTTGGGTTTCAGCGGACAATACGTTCGTCAGTATGCTAGTCCGGCGGACTAAGAATGACGCATGCTCAGAAGCAAGTACGAAAAGGAAGCTATTGGCTACTGGTTATTGAACTTCCTTTTTCTAGTCCCGTCGTACGCGCTGTACGTCATCGTGCTAGCAAACGCCGGACTTTCTGTGTGTCCGTGTGTGGCCAAGTCCTTTCGGTAGAAAGTCCGCCAGATTGTTTGCCGGGCTAAGTACGCCAGACAATTCGATCGTGTGTACGTGGCATAAGGGTGGCATGGTGTCTGGCCACCACTGTTCTTCCCACTGTCCCACAATAAATAGATTTTAGCAGGGATTCCCTGAGACCTAAAAACTATTTCAAGGGTTTCTCTTGGGTAAAAGGCTGCTCTAGATCCTCTGTGTCCAACCTGTAGCCCTTTGGTGCTTATTGGACCAGCATCCAGTAGCAGATGTGAGACCACTAATATGTTAGGGAGATGTAATGGCAGTGGTCTCCTGTAACATATCTGCATTCTCTGACCATCTCCTGCAGCACGTCTCCAATCTTCAAACCTTTCTGTAACATATCTCTATCCTCTGACCATCTCTCATAGTTTGTCCACAGGCTCTGACAATCTTTTGTACCAGATTATATTTGGAATATTATGTTCAGCCCTCCACAGCCACTATTGTCTCTTCTTGTATCTAGAAAAATCATTCTTAACTATGATTCTTTGGAACATCAATGTTCCTCCAGAGGTTACTAAGGGTTCTTTGAGCTGTCGCTATTTGACCTTCCAGGTGATGGTGCCTGGGTCATTCTGGGTCCAACACCACTTGGCCAAGCCAGTGGCAGGGCACCTATTATCTTTCTAGGCACCTGGAAGTGTGGCATTCTGATATTGACTGTAAAGAGACCATTGTTCCCTGACCCCCAATGGGACATTTGTCCTACTCTCCCAATTAAGTGGGTTCATAAACATTGGCGTGAAACAATACAAGGTTGGCAATCTCAACGGGTAAGGTTAGAATAGTCAGTGAGCCCCGGTCCTTCATAAAAGATTTGCCCCTGTATGGCTACTCATTGTTCTTTGGACACCGCTTACTTAAATAGGTTAGATTTGATTTCCATATAGAATGTGACATACAGTGCAGATCTTGCAAGATTTGGCATCCCCGGGGTAGAGCTCTGACACCCGAGGGCACAGCTCTGTCACGGCTGCATGGCTCGTGCCAGTCTCTGAAATCTGCAGGCCCCCCTGGGCTACAGGACTCCATTTCTGCACAGTGGGCAGAAGTTCAATAAAAGCAATATTTTAAACAGCCTCTATTAATGCAAGCCCTGGGGGAGGATGGCAGTGTTTGTACAAAATGACTGTCTTATATTTATACTACAAAGCGTGCTGGCAGTTGCATCGCTCGCTGGATGTGAGTGGGTGTTGCACAGCTTGTCGGCCCCCTCTGCGCTCCTCTTGTAGCTGGATCTGTCCCGGGCTGTCACTCTGCACAGCTTCTGATGAGGATACACTGCTAATGCTAAGGAACCGGAGTCACACCGCAGAGACACCGGCGACTAAGAAATCCGCCTGGTCTCTCTTCCACTCTCTGCAGTCATCCTGATTATTAGATGATTTGATTTAATGGTGAAAAAGTCATCCTGGTCTAAATTGGATATGACAGTAAAATGTATACCATTTATTTCATCTTTCTTTCTCTTTCTTTCTTTCTCTTTCTTTCTTTCTCTTTCCTTTTCTTTCTCTTTCCTTTTCTTTCTCGCTTGTCTTATTTTCTCTTTCTTTTCTTTGCTTTGCTTTCTTTTTTGTTTTTATTTTCTTTGCTTTATTTCTCTTTCTTTCTTTCTTTCTTTCTTTCTTTCTTTCTTTCTTTCTTTCTTTCTTTCTTTCTTTCTTTTTCCTTTTTTCTCTTTCTTTTTATTTTTCTCTTTGTTTCTTTTTCTTTCTTTTTTTCTTTCTTTTTCTTTCTGTTTCAATAGTTATTATTCAAGTTTTCACATTTTCCATAGTAAAAATACAAATTATGCAAACATTTTCATGGTGGGGATACAGCATCACATATTATATTGGATGTAAACTTTCTATATGATAGTGCAGAGACATTTGCCACCTGAGAATCAACTTGTATTTTTATTAATAGTTAAGTTCTTTTCATGTAGGGTTCTTCACCAAACATATGGTTAGCGTATACAGATATCTGTAATATGACCCTCCTTATTTTATCAGAATTTAGAGTTAGCCCTTGTACACACGGTCGGACATTCCGACGGAAAATAACGAAGTAACATCATCACGTTCTGAACGATGGGATTTTCCGACAACTTTGTCCGACCATGTGTATGCAACAGTTTTGGACAAAATCCGACGGATTTGGTTGTTGGAATGTCCGACCGTGTGTACAAGGGCTTAGAGAGAGGAGATGGTTGAATATAAAGAATGAGAGGTTGTAAGAGAAGTAAAGGAGTAAAGAGTTAGTGACCTTGCCCCCCGATTCCCGCCCTCCCACCGGCCGCTCTATGTCGGTATGGTTCTGGGGTCCCCCGTTAAGTACCGGATTGAGGACTCCAGATCTTTTCAAACTGCTGCATTTTATCAGTTAAGGTTGTGGTCATTCTTTCATTGAGCATAATTCAGGAGAGTTTATATTTGAGCTGGTCCAATGGTACCACCGCCAATTTCCATGATTTTGCTATTATGATTTTTGCCAATGTGAATATAAACGCTATGATTCTTTTTCTTTCCTTTTCTCTTTCTTTCTTGTGAGCTAGAATTTTTTTTATAACATCAAAAGATGGTGAAGATGCTTTTCAGATTACCTAGTAACTATGCCTCTCTATTTCTTTTCTTCTCTTCTCTTAATTTCTTCTCTTTCTCTCTTTCTTTTCTTTTCTTTTCCTTTCTTTCTCTCTTTCTTTTCTTTCTCTCTTTCTTTTCTTTTCTTTCTTTCTCTTTCTTTTCTTTCTTGCTTTCTTTTCTTTTCTTTCTCGCTCTTTTCTTTTCTTTTCTTGCTCTCATTCTTTTTTTTTTTCCTTTCCTTTCCTTCTCTCTTTCTTTTCTTTTCTTTTCTTTTCTATCTTTCTCTCTTTCTTTTCTTTATTTCCTACTTTCTTTCTTAAGTGCGAGCTGGAATTTTGTTATAACATCAGAAGATGGTGGAGATGCTTTTCGGATGACCTAGTAACTATCCATGCCTCTCTTTTTCTTTTCTTTTCCTTTCTTTTTTCTTTTTTCCTTTTCTCTCCTCTCATCTCCTTTCCTCTTTTCCTTTACTTTCCTCTCCTTTCCTCTCTTTTCCTCTCCTTTCCTCTTTTCCTTTACTTTACTTTCCTTTCCTTTCCTTTCCTTTCCTTTCCTCTCCTTTCCTTTCTCCTTTCTTTTCTTCCTTACCTTCTTCCATAACTGCCAGCAGGAATTTTGTTATAGCATCAGAAGATGGTGGAGATGCTTTTCGAATGACCTAGCATAGTAACTAACTATCTATGCCTCTATTTGTTCTGGTGATTCATTGAACACTTATCTGCCATTCCATTACCCACCATCAGAGGCCCCAGAGAGACGTCGTTTGAAGCAATTATATGGCAACAATCCCAGCTTTTGTAGAAGTTAAGCTTCAACGCATTGCAGTTTTCTCTGAAACACCCTGTCCTATGTCTGGGAAGCCCCCCTCTTTTTTAGCGTCCTCTGTGCGCTGCAAGCTTCAATAGAAAGCTCTTTGGTTGGGGATTCTTTTCCACTTCAAATTTCGATTTTACTATGTCACCCATATCTATCCCCCTGATGAAGATCAATTAAATCGAAACACGTTGGGGTTAACTGCTGATTGTGATGTCTGCATATTGTACCAGACTATATTGGTCATTTTATATTTACATGTGTTTTTAAACATGTTATTGCTACTAAAAAAGTTTGTGATTTTATATATATTTGTTATTTTTTGGGTGCCCATCCTTCTATCACGCACCATTTTCTACAATAAGGGATGTGGCACCCTAGTTACAATCACTAACCTTAATCTATTATATATTCTATCTATCTATCTATCTATCTATCTATCTATATCGCAGTTCTTGTTGCAGTCAGGTACAGAAAAATAGAAAGAAGAAATTTTTTGGCCTCTCTTCACGGCCTCATTACATTATTTTTTTAAACCAGCAGACTCCCTTCTAATTTTTCCAGCTGAAATTTTTATCAGCATCTGTCTGCACGCTTCTAGGGCCACTTCACTTTCGAGTTTTCCTTGACATTGCAGATCTGAAATAGCCCAGCGGTGCCTTTCCCCGCTCAGAGCCCAAAATCAGAGCGAGGGAATCCTCACTCCATGGGAAGGGCTCGGCTCATAAGGGGAATAAAGCGATATCTTCCACTGATCCGCGGACTCGTTCACAGAGAACCCCATTGCCTTTCATCCTGAGGATCACATGAGAGATGCTTTGTATGCTCTGCCTAAAACTATGTGAAAAATAAATGCAGTGCTCAAAGTGAATCTCAGAACAAACTAAAGAAATATTGTACATATACATAAAAAAGTACATATAAATGATCTGAGAATGAACTAAAAAAAAAATATATAGATATACAAACAGTGTATAAGTACATAAGTAACTAAAATATACAAGTGCGGTAAACCAATAAAATTGATATATTGAGGACAAATGTGAAGATGAAAAATTGATGTGAATAATGTCTAATAAAGGAAAAATAAATATATATATATATATATATATATATATATATATATATATATATATGAATGAATGAAAATATTTGTAAAGCGCACAACGCGAACTGAATCGCCTCAAGGCGCTGTGAAGAGCTTAGTTGACATCAACTAGAAGAGGAAGGTCTTGAGTTTTTTCCTAAAGGCCTGGTAGGTTTCTTCCAGGCGCATGTTGGTTGGTAGAGCGTTCCATAGCCGAGGTCCTTGGACAGCGAATCTCCGATCCCTCTTCGATTTGTACCGTGCTTTGGGAACGAGGAGGAGATTTTTGTTAGATGATCGTAGACAGCGGTTCGGTGTGTAATGATATATTTTCTCAATTGGGTATTAAGGAGCATCTTTATATATAGTCCTTAATGTTTGGGAAAGTGAACCAAACAAAAAAAATTATAAATATCCAAAAACGTGGTTCAAAATAACTGACACTTGAACTGGATAGCGACGTAACATAGAAAAACGTGCCCAAACTTGTTAAGTGATCCGCCACTAGAGAGTCAAAAGGCTTACCGGAACGATTGAACCCAAATGGGTAATACACCCAATGGGTCAATCAGGCTTGTAGGGCCACACGCCCAAGTGTCACAGGGGACACAACCTACAACCAGAAGACCAACTCCAACAATAGACCTCAGTGGGATAGTTAATAGACAGAGAACCGCATAGATGATTGCTCCAATAGGACAAGTTTATGAAAAGGAAGAAGAAGTAGGCACGTAGTGTAATCCCATTTAAATCAAAAGTAATTTATTGATAAAAAAAAGCACTTTAGAATAAAACAGTAACTTCAGCAGAGCGTCCCGATATGTTTCGTCTCACAAGACATCACCTGGGGTGCTCATCTGTTGTAGGCACTGTACTTATATAGTAAAAAGGTACCTGGGTAATGAGCCACAGCCTCATGGTGTCAGTTGTGTGGATTAGCATCCACTTTCTGCAACAAACAAAACGGCGTCACTAAAACTAAAACTAAACTCCAGACTAACAGGAGTTGAACTACATAAAAGGGACACACATTTTGTATACCCAATTGAAATACACATAATAAAACTGTTTGGCCTAAAAGGTTTCCATATCTCTCTATCCAGTCCTGAGATTTACACAGCTCTGCCACTCAGCACAGAACTGAGTTTTCTCTGCTGCAGTTAAAGAGGGATTCCACCTACAAAAAAAATATTAAAAGCCAGCAGCTATAAATACTACAGCTGCTGACTTTTAATAAATGGACACTCACCTGTCCCGGGTTCCAGCGATGCCGGCAGCCGAGGCCGATTGATCGCTCGGCCCTCGGCTGCTGCCGCCACCATTCTAGGTGAGGGAATCAGGAAGTGAAGCGAATCGGCTTCACTTCCCGGTTCCCTACTGCGCATGCGCGAGTCGCGCAGCGCAATAGGAATTGTCCGCGCTGTCTCTGAGACCCGTGTGTGTCCCAGCAGACAGCGCGGCAGGACAGGAAATGGCGTAGACTCCCACGGGAGTCTATGCCCGGAAGTGGGTGTAAATACCTGTCTTTGACCGGTATCTCCACCCCCCTCCCCCCTGAAAGGTGCCAATTGTGACACCGGAGGGGGGAGGGTTCCGATCAGCGGAGGTTCCACTTTAGGGTGGAACCCCGCTTTAACACCTTCCAGCCCCCAAGCTGTGATTGGACAGTGAAGGCACTGATGTCATGTCTCAGATCCTATCAACATGTTCCTTGTTAGCACTAGTGCATGCAGAACACCTGATTGGTCCCAAGTGCTGCCCATTCTTCTTCCAGTCTGAATGGTACTGCAAACTAATAGGAGGCTGAAAACAATTAAAATTCCTCTTCTTACCCTGGATGCATTAAAAAGGCATTATGTTATGATAAATACATATTGCATCTGCATTCATTGTTGTATGTATGATATGTTCCTGTAATACAAATTTAAAGCCCAACTGGACTTATTTTTATTACACTTTCCTTTTCCAGATGTCTTTAGGCCCCTCATGCAGCATGCAGGGGCTTCTCTCAATCTTAACAGTGGTCTGTGGCCTTCATTGAACATAATGAATGACACCCTGCACTCACAATATTAGTCAGCAGGGCCTGGACAAGGGGTGGGCAGGAGGGACTTAATGCACCCAAGCTCTAGAACAGTGGTCCATAAACAGGGCCAAGCTATAGCTTCATGTTTGCTTTGACAGCTGCTACTTTGAAAATCAAGAAAATGGCTACGAATGTGCAGTGCACACTCCATGCCAACCACGGACAGCTGGTGCAAGGAGGTAGTGAATGGCCACAAGGCGGTACACCCATTCTATGGCATGCACTAAGAGTGAGGGAGAGGGCGCTGCTACGCATCCTTGCCCAGGGCGCTACACAAACCTTTCTCAGTATCGACAGTGATCGAGCATTGTCACGCTTGGACGGGGTGCATTACTAGTAGGATCACCAGGTGAAAGTCTTGACCTCATCCTTGCTAAGCAACTTTGAGAGGAATTGGAACACCAATTGGGAGCCAGGTCTTCTCATCCACCATCAGTTTCATGTCCAACAAATGCTCTTTTGGCTTCATGGGCACAAATTCCCACAGACACACTCCAAAATCTTGCAGAAAGGCCTCACTAAAGATTGGAAGCTGTTATAGCTGCAAATGGGTGGCCAACTCCATATTAGTGTCCATAGTTTTGGAATGGAATACCCAACCAGTCCAAGTGTGACAGTCAGGTGTCCGCAAGCGTTTGACCATATGGAGTAAAGTCTATCTTTATTATTATCAGGACTTACGATCATTCTGTTTTCTTTTTAAAAGTTGAACAGGGACAAAAAAAAAAACATTAATGCACATAGAACTAGGCAATCAAAATTTCTCAGGCAGCCTGGAAGCCGGCAGTCTGTCAAGGGGCCAGCGAGATTGTTGACCCCCTGTCAGTAATTTGGAGTATCTGTCACGAGCGCAGGGGAATGAGTTGATTGTACGGGAGACGAAAGGTTTGATCAACACAGACTGATTAGCGAAAATCAAGATGAACCAGGAAATATGTTGAATATAATCCAAACGTTTCGTAGACCCGTGGGTCCTGAAAGCCTTCGCTCCTTCTCGGCGTATAATTGATTATCAGTAAGAGGTACGGTTAGTGAGTAATAGAAATGGGTTTATTATGAGAATTCCCAAAGAAAAAAATGTCATGCCTGCTTTAAAAGGAAACGAAAGTTTTTTTTAGTCAATTAAATGTTTTTGTTTCTTTTGAGTAGAGTGTGCTCTGCAAAAGCTGGTAATCTCCAGTTTAGAGATGTTATACAATGTGTTAGCCCTTGTACACACGATCGGAGATTCCGACGGAATGTGTCCGATCAGAGCGTTTTGTCGGATATTCTGACTGTGTGTGGTCTCCATTGGACTGTTTCCGTCGGACCAAATTTTCCAACTTGCCGGAAATATTTTCCGTCAAAATGCTCAGATCGGACATACTCCAATCATGTGTAGAGAATTCCGATCGGACTTAGTCCGCCGAAACGCATTTCAGCGGACAATTCGATCGCATGTGGGCTTCAGCTGACTTTTCCAGCGTGAAGTCCGGCGGACTAAGAAAGTAATTTTGCACTCCAATCTTTCCGTCGGACTTGGGTTTCAGCGGACAATACGTTCGTCAGTATGCTAGTCCGGTGGACTAAGAATGACGCATGCTCAGAAGCAAGTACGAAAAAGGAAGCTATTGGCTACTGGCTATTGAACTTCCTTTTTCTAGTCCCGTCGTACGTGCTGTACGTCATCGCGCTAGCAAACGCCGGACTTTCTGTGTGTCCGTGTGTGGCCAAGTCCGTTCGGTAGAAAGTCCGCCGGACTATCCGCCGGATTGTTTGCCGGACTAAGTACGCCGGACAATTCACTCGTGTGTACGCGGCATAACACGTCTAAGTGCCACACTTTGGCAAACAAAGGGTTCCAGCCTGTTGCATTCCATGCCACACATACGTGCAAATCTTTGAACAACATATACATAACAGTTAATGATATCCTCATAAAATAAAAGCCGTTTGGGGGTCTTTCTACGACTTTATTTACTGAGCAGTGTGTGGGCTGTGAAAATACTACCTGCAATAAACGAAGTACGGAACAAATATTAACATCAAACACAATACGACAAAGAATCGGTGCTGGGAGTGCGTTGTACGCGTTCTGTCACCGGAGCCGCATGGAGTTCTGTTCAACTATTTCAAACTAAAGGAGCTGCTGGCGAAATATCTGCAGGGTTCTGTGAGCTATTACTAAGATACTTGTTTAGTACAATTCCTCTTCGGTTTTTACTGCAAACATACGGGAAAACAATCGATTGACAGTTTTGGGAACGGCTTTGTTGGTGTATAAATCAACGGGGGAGATTTCAGCTTATTGATAAAAAAAAATTGAAACGTAGTTCGAATTAAAAAGTAGCGTATTGTTTATAAGGACACCTGTAGTTGTCTTTGTAGCATATTTATAGTCAAAGTGAATGAAGTTAGTGCTGATAGAGAGCTGCCTTGGGTCAGGTGCCCATTGTGCCGGGTTTTGGTCGCATGAGCTGGAAAACCTATGGGTTTGCCTAAGCCCTTGTACACACGGTCGGAGATTCCGACAACCAAGTCCGTCGGATTTTGTCCGAAACTGTTGCATACACACGGTCTGACAAAGTTGTTGGAAAATCTGACGTGATGACGTTATTTCGTTACGATAGGACTACGTTCAGGCTAGTAGCCAATAGCTTTGGTGGAGGAATTTGATCTGAGAATGCGTGGCACTTTGTCCGATCGGAATTCTCTACACATGATCGGAGTATGTCCGATCGGAGCATTTTGTCGGAAAATTTTACCAACAAGTTGGAAAACTTGGTCCGTCGGATACTCCGACGGAAACAGTCCGATGTAGACCACACGTAGTCAGAATATCCGACAAAACGGTCCGATCGGACACATTCTGTCGGAATCTCCGACCGTGTGCACAAAATCTAATAACTCTATAAAAAGTCCTGGCTGGGGTGAAACGCATCAGCAGAATGAGCAGGGTCTGGAGGAGGAAATGTGCTTGGACTTGATACATGTTGGACACGTTACAAAAAGATGTGCAAATTTTTCTTTTTGTATTGTACAAACCAGGGAAGGAGAAGACCCCATTTAGTAACACCTACAGTTGGTGATCCAGGAGATTCCCGAAGCAGTATCCTGTGTCTGGTTCTTTTTTGTCTCATCTGCAATAAAACAAACATACCTGCCTGTTTGCAGTCTTCTTATAAAGTACAATGAGCTTCACATACGCAGCTCTGTGTACATTCTCGGCACACCTTGCCTGTGCACAACCTCGAGAGGTATCTCATGGTCTGCCACCCAATAAAGATGACTGTAGGCCTGGTGCTCTGTCAAAAATCCAACTCGTCAAAATCTCCAACCATGTCACTTCCGGCGACTCTCCAAGCAGCAGTAATTGCAATGGCTATTTTCACAGAACACCGGCAGCATATACACTACGGTACATGACAAGTTGGCTGTTTTCATTGTTGTTGTTGCCACCATGTTGTTGGTTACTAGCAATGTACTAGCAATGTCCACTCATTATATCGTGTACCGTAGTGCAGGGCTCAAAATTTCAAGTCCTGAGCTACTAGCCAGGCCTTAAGGGTTACTCTCCACCAGTTGCCCCAACCAACCTCTACCATGCCCAGGCCCTAATCCCACCACTAAACACGCTCTCATAAATGATCTCATGAAATGACACTTAAATGTTTTATGCAGAATTAAGTAACAAAAATAAATATTAACAACAGCTTTATTAGTGCAGGCTCACCAGTGCCCATCAGGACAGCGTCACCAGTGCCCATCAATGCAGCCTGACCTGTGCCCATCAATGCCACATGATCAGTACCCATCAATGAAGCCTGACCAGTGCCCATCAACGCAGCCTGACCAGTGCCCATCAACGCAGCCTGACCAGTGCCCATCAGTGCAGCCTGACCAGTCCCCATCAGTGCAGCCTGACCAGTGCCCATCAGTGCAGCCTGACCTGTGCCCATCAGTGCAGCTTGACCTGTGTCCATCAATACAGCATAACTAGTGCCTATCAATGCAGTATGACCTGTGCCCATCAGTGCAGCATGACCTGTGCTCATCAATGCAGCGTAACCAGTGCCCATCAATGCAGCCTCATCTGTGACCATTAGTGCAGCATAACCAGTGCCCATCAATGCAGCGTGACCTGTGCCTATCAATACAGCCTGACCAGTGCCTATCAATACAGCCTGACCAGTGCCCATCAATGCAGCGTGGCCTGTGCCTATCAATGCAGCCTCACCAGTGCCCTCACCAGTGCCCATTAATGCAGCCCGATCTGTGCAGAGGAAGAGGCAGGCCGGCTGGATCATCAGAGAGTGGGGATTTCCCAGAGTTTACCGTTGCAAAATCCCACCTCCTAGCCCGTCGCCTTTGATAACGTCACCCGTCCCAGCATTGGACCAGTGTTCTGTCTTTCAAAGGCGCCGGGCCAGGAGGTGTGACGGTGAGCTCCAGGAACACCGGGCAATTCAAATGAAAGCTGTTACAGCAGGCAATCCCCGCTCTCTGATGATCCGGGCCGGCTTGCCTCTTCCTTTCCTCTCTCTTCCCTTGGCTGGGAGAGAACGGCTCCCATTCAACCCCACCTGCCAGCGGTGCTCGCCGCCCCCCCCCCCCTCTCCGAGGCAGCCCTACAATTGCTAGAAATCATTTTCCACTCGCAAAATGCAAGTAGTCAAGTGGAAAATTTGAGGGCTGCCATAGCTTATATGCTGCCGGTGTTCTGTGACAACAGCCAAGTTGTCAAAATCTGCAATTACTGCTGCTGGAGTGTCACCGGAAGTGACCTGGTTTTGGCAAGTTGGCTGTCTTGACAGAACACCAGCACAAGCCATGTCTTATGGATGCAGGGAGCTGGCTCAGGAGCGAGCATGCACAAGTGCCCCCATAGCAAGAGGCTTTCTATAGGGGCCACTCGGCAAGGGGGAGGGGCCCGGAGCTCTGGGGGTCAGTAAGAGCTGTGTTATTTTTTTTTAAATACATTTTTTAACTTACATTCACTTTAATTCCTGCAAGTTTTACACTTAAAGTGATTGTAAAGGTTTGTTTTTTTTTTTTAAATAACAAACATGTTACACTTAGACAGTGTCTTGAAAAAGTATTCATACCCCTGAAAAATTCCACATCTTGTCTTGTTACAACCAAAAACGAAAATGTATTGGGATTTTATGTGATAGACCAACACAAAGTGGCAGATAATTTTGAAGTGGAAGGAAAATGATAAATGGTTTTCAAATTTTTTTACAAATATATATCTGTAAAGTGTAGGGTGCATTTGTATAGCGCCCCCCAGAGTCAATACTTTGTAGAACAACCTTTCGCTGCAATTACAGCTGCAAGTCTTTCTGGGGATGTCTCTACCAGCTTTGCACATCTAGAGAGGGAAATTTTTGCCCATTCTTCTTTGCCAAATATCTCAAGCTCTGTCAGATTGGATGGCGAGCGTCTGTGAACAGCAATTTTCAGGTCTTGACACAGATTCTCAATTGGGTTTAGGTCTGGACTGTGACTGGGCCATTCTAACACATGAATATGCTTTGATCTAAACCATTCCATTGTAGCTCTGGCTGTATGTTTCGGGTCGTTGTCCTGCTGGAAGGTGAACCTCCGCCCCAGTCTCAAGCCTTTTGCAGACTCTAACAGGTTTTCTTCTAAGGCCGCGTACACACGGGCGGACTGTCTGTCCAACTTAGTCCGCTGAAACGTGTTTCAGCGGACAGTCTGCTCGTGTGTGGGCTTCAGCGGACTTTTTCAGCGGACAGTCTGGCGGACAAAGTCTTTCGGAATTTCCGTAATATTGTCCGTCCAACTTTGGTTTCAGTGGACAGTCCGCTCGTGAGTAGGCAAGTTGGACGGACTAAGTATGGCGCATGCTCAGAAAGGATTTACACGGCCGAAGGTTGCATTGCAGTGTATTGGACGTCGTATTTCTAGTCCCGTCGTACGTGCTGTACACGTCATCGCGCAAGCTTTCAACGGACTGTCTGTTCATCGTGTGTGGTCAAGTCCGTTCATTCAAAAGTAGGACGGACTGTCTGTCGGATTGTCTGACGGACTTAGTTGGCCAGACAGTCCGCCCGTGTGTACGCGGCTTAAGATTGCCCTGTATTTGGCTCCATCCATCTTCCCAGCAACTCTGACCAGCTTCCCTGTCCCCGCTGAAGAAGAGCATCTCCACAACACAATGCTGCCACCGCCATGTTTCACGGTGGGGATGATGTGTTCAGGGTGATGTGCAGTGTTAGTTTTCCACCACAATGTTCAATTTGCAGCATTTATTTTTATAAATCACACACAGAGGGGGATGCTACAATAGGAGGCAGTGCTGATGGTGTATACAGGTTAGAGTCTCTTAACAACCACTTTAAGGGCCTACCAATACAGTTGGGGACCTTAATGCCCCAGTACATTTGTTTTTCCTCCCCCCACCCCATTCGCTGGAGCTAGGTGGCTTTAACTCTCCAGTAGCTGCGAAACAGTATAAATAACAGTAATGCCAGTTTTAATAGACTAACCCTTTACATTTTTGGAATTCCTTTGACAAGAGGCATCTGTTCTTGCCACAATTGTCCTGTGATTTTCATGCCGGGGCACTTTGGCCCTGAGTGAGCAGATGTTGTCGAATTTCGGCAAGCAATCATTTTTAAGTCACACGGGGGCCGCTCTGAACGACTGTTAAACAAAACAATATTTTTCCTCTGAGCTGTCCCCGGGGTGACAGAAGCGAGGCCCTTGATATGAGCATAAATAGACGGGATTTTGTTCTCCAGTGCTCTCCCTGCATATTATTCAGAGGTAATAACCCTTGTGCCAGTTCTACAGTCTGATGGATGGTCTTCTGCGCTCTATGAAAATACTTGCATACTTCATCAAAAATAATGTGTCTTTTTCGAAGCAATGGAAATTTTGCTCATTTAGCAACACCGCGGCCCTCCAGAAAAAAATGGTCATGTATCCGTTATTCTGTCCATTTACAATGAGGCATTTTATGCCGGAGAAAGCAAGCTCCAAGTTTCCCTGCAAGGTTTCTTGGTGGTCAACGACCTGGAATAACGCAAATCTTGTGGTCAACAATAGGGCAACCGCGCTTAGCTAATTAGACCTTCCTATATAAATCATAAAGTATAAAAATGATAAAAGTCCAAAAATCTATACCTCTTAACCAATAACATCGAAAGTGCGTCAAAGCGAGCAAATATTTCCATAAGGTGGAACACCACGGTACTTATATAAATCAGTCTTGTGCTACATATATAAAGCAGGTGTAGCAGCAGTTGCTATACCCTCTTAGCACAGGGGAAGGCAACCTTGACCCCCCCAGATGTGGTGAAACTACAAATCCCATCATGCCTCTAACTCTAGGACTCATGCCTGTGATTGTCAGGGTCTTGCAATGTCTCACGAGGCTTGTAGTTCCAAAATAGCTGGAGGGCCGAGGTTGCCTACCCCTGTCTTAGGATAAAAATGATGAACAATAGGGCAACCGCACTTTTCTGGTTCAACCTTTTTATATAAATGATAAAGTATAAAAATTCTGTAAGTCCAAAAATAGTCACATAAAGTGCAAAAACAATAAAGAAAACACAAGTATAAAACTGCTAATATAAAGTGCAAATGATTAAACAGTTGAATAAATATGTGTATTAGTCCAAACTCATCAGTAAAAAAAAAAAAGTTCATAAACGCGCAATTTGAAAAAAAAAACCTTTTCTCCTATATTTCTAAATGACGATCTGATGATGTTGAAACGCGTAGGGAAGAGACAATGAGTGACGTCACCCCGCACAAGCACGACCACTTGCACTTTTATGTTAGCAGATTCATATATTTTGAATTATTTATTTTTTTTGTTATTGTTTTCGCACCTTATGGAAATATTTTTGAACTTAACCACTTGACGCCCGCCATATGACGAATGACGGCGGCAAAGTGGTTTCAATATCCTGACCGGACGTCATATGACATGATCAGGATATTAAGCCGCTGCGCGCCCTTGGGGTGCGCATTGCTGCGATCGTTATTGCGGTGTATCAGTCTGACGGAGACTCTTTACCATGTGATTAGCCGTGTGCCACCTATCAGTGCCTATCTGTGTTGCATATCCGTGCCACCTATCAGTGCCACATCATCTGTGCCCATCAGTGCAGCCCGTCAGTGCCCATCAGTGAAGGAGAAAACGTACTTATTTACAAAGTTTTGTAACTGAAACTTTCGTTTTTTTTAATTTGTTTAGCAGAAAATAAAAATCCCAGAGGCGATCAAATACCACCAAAAGAAAGCTCTATTTGTGGAAACAAAATGATAAAAATTTAGTTTGTGACTGCGCAATTGTCATTCAAAGTGCGACAGCGCTGAAAGCTCAAAATTCGTCTGGGCAGGAAGGTGTATAAGTGCCCGGTATTGAAGTGGTTAAATAATTGTTATACATTATGATTTATGTAAGAAGGTCTAATCAGTTAAAATATATATGCAAATATTTGCATACGGTGCGAAAACAATAAAATAAACTCCTAAAAATAAATTCAGAATATATGAAACTGCTAATATAAAGTGCATTTGCTCAAACAGTTGAATAAATATGTATTAGTCCAAACTCCTCAGTGAAAAAAGTTCATACATGTACAATCTTCTTTTCTCCTATAGTTCTAAATGCTGCTCCGATGACAGATGTTGAAACGCGTAGGGAAAAGCCAATGGGTGAATTCATCCTGCATGAGCACTTGCATTTTACATTAGCAGTTTCAAATATTTAGAATTATTTTATTTTTTTTGTTTTTGCTTTTTTTTTATCACCCTTATGGAAATATTTTTTAGACTTACCTAATTAGACCTTTTTTTATAAATCATAAAGTACAACAATTATTGAAGTCCAAAAATATTTCCATAATGTGCCAAAAAATTCAATGGTAATATAAAGTGCATTTGCTCAAACAGTTGAATAAATATGTATATTATTCCAAACTCATAAGTTGAATAAATGTGTATTAGTCCAAACTCATCGGTGAATAAAGTTCATAAACGTGCAACTTGAAAAAAAAACGTCCTCTCCTATAGTTCTAAATGCTGCTTCGGTGACAGATGTCGAAACACGTAGGACAGAGGCAGTGAGTGATGTCATCCTGCACGAGCACTTGCATTTATATTAGCAGTTTCATATATTTTGAATGATTTTTTTTTTTTTTTTTTTTGCACCTTATGGAAATATTTTTGTAATTCTATCATTTTTATAATTTATATAAGAAAGTCTAATCAGCTAAGTGCAGTTGCCCTATTTTTTTTTTTATCATTGTTATCCTAAGAGGTTATAGCAACTTCTGCTATACCTGCTTTATATCTGTGGTGCATGATTGATTTATATAAGTCCTGTGGTGTTTAAGTGCAAATTTACCTTTATAACACTCTCACAGCTCTCAGTCCTGGTTCAAGTCCTACTGGCACCATAAGTCGTGTGGTCGGGTGATTTTCCTCCCACAGTCCATAAACCCAAATACAAATTCCCATCTGAGCTAACTGGCCCTGGAGAGTTCACAAGTGCACATGTATAGCAGGAACATTTGATCGTAAGCTCCTCGGGGGCGGGAACTGATGTGAATAGTTCTGCTTCCTTTGCAGAGAGCTTTATAATATGTTGATATTATATGGGGGGAATAAATAAAAGTGGTGAGCGGTGATAACAACAGTTTGTTGACGGGGAACGTGGCTTTTCGCTGGTAAAGCTAAGTGTATTGTTTGTGGCTGAATGATTTTTTTGACAGCATTCTTTCCTGACTGCAGGTAGAGTTACCCCACTCTTATATTTTAACAGCCCGCCCATTAAAAGGTGTGAAGGCTGTTTTTGTTGTATTAGCCTGGTTGCAGGCCCAAATTTTATGCGACAGAAGTGTTTAAATACACTATATTACCAAAAGTATTGGGACGCCTGCTTTTACACACACAAATTAACTTTAATGTCATCCCAGTCTTAGTCCTTAGGGTTCAATATTGAGTTGGCCCACCCTTTACAGCTATAACAGCTTCAACTCTTCTTGGAAGGCCGTCCACAAGGTTTAGGAGTGTGGCAGTGGTTCTCAACTTCCGTCCTCAGGACCCACTAACAGGCCAGGTTTGCAAGATAATTGAAATACATCAGAGGTGATATAATTTAATGCTCAGTGATTGCAGTTTTCTAGTCTGCATCTCCCCAAGGTAATACTTAAAATCTGGCCTGTAAGTGGGTCCTTAGATCAGGAGTTGAGAACTGCTGGTCTATGGGAATGTTGGAACATTCTTTCAGAAGCGCATTTGTGAGGTCAAGCACTGATGGACGAGAAGGCCTGGCTCACAGTCTCCGCTCTAATTCATCTCAAAGGTATTCTATCGGGTTGAGGTCGGGGCTCTCTGCAGGCCAGTGAAGTTGCTCCACCCCAAACTCACTCATCCATGTCTATATGGACCTTGCTTTGTGCACTGGTGTGCAGGCATGTTGGAACAAGAAGGGGCCACTACCAAATTGTTCCCACAAAGCTGGAGGCATGAAATTGTCCAAAATGTCTTGGTATGCTGACGCCTTAAGTGTTCCCTCCACTGGAACTAAGGGGCCAAGCCCAACCCCTAAAAAACAACCCCACACCATAATTCCCCCTCCACCAAATGATTTGGACCAGTGCACCAAGCCAGGTCCATAAAGACGTGGATGAGCGAGTTTGGGGTGGAAGAACTTGACTGACAGCCAGGGAATAACCGCTCTGAAACTGAAAGTGGCTAAATCATTGTCGCTTCTGATTCCATTAGTTAGAGGAGATGGGGGAACTGATGTTCCTCTATCTCTTCTGTGTGAAGCAATCCCAGCCATTTACCATGGTCCCGGGCCCTCTGGAGAAACAGGGGAGCGCATGAACCATCGTGGGTGGTGGTGGCCTTTCTCTGTGCCGCAAAAGCATTTGAGCTGTTGGAGAGTAGGGATGAGCTTCGTGTTTGAGTCGAACATACGTTCGACTCGAATATCGGCTGTTCGCTCGTTTGGCGAATACCAAACGTTATGGGCCCTTTGCGCCAAATTCGTGTGGCGCTCACGGCCCACAATGCACTGCGCCATCGCAGTGCATTGCTGGCTCATGATTAGCCAAACATGCACTGTGACCCCGCATGCTTGGCCAATCACAGCGCCGGCAGCGAGGAGAGCCATGATTGGCCACAGGCAGGATGCCTGTGGCCAATCATAGCTCAGGCTGTGTAGTACACGCCCCACACTATATAAGGCCGCCAGCGCGGCGGCCTTGTGTAGTGTGTTGGCGTCTGTAGGAGTTAGTGGGTGTTCTGTGTACCTTCAACACAGTATACACTGTTCGTTATCGGCTGATTTTGCGTTCTTGCTCTTCTGTAGTGCAGTATACACCATTATATCCACCTATATAGCTAGCTATATTGTTCTTTTTAAATAGAGCTTGCAGTCAGTTGTAGGAGATTGTGCGTGCTGTCAGCGTGCCCTGACCGCAGAATACACCGTTATATCCACCTATATAGCTAGCTATATTGCTCTTTTTAAATAGAGCTTGCAGTCAGCTGTAGGAGATTGTGCGTGCAATTTTTCAGCCCCTGTTTAACAGGGGCGTTTAATTACAATTTTTGATGCAATGCTTTGCAGCCGGGCTCATTCCTGTACCACAACTAGAGTATATGAGAGAGGTTGCAGTGTCGTGGTACCAGCACCAGTGCCTAAGGCCCAATTTTTCTACCACTGCTCAAAAATGGCATGTAATTACAATTCTTGATATAATTGTTCACAGCAGGGCGCTCCAGCGCCCACCAAGAGTCACTTTGAGGGCTTACAATGTTGTGGCAACACCAACACCTTGTTCCGCCATTTATGCAGAGCATATAGGGCTGGCCCCTTCTTTCAAACATCCAACTTGCAAACGGAAGGAGACAACAGCAAGTGAGATGAAAAAGACGGACGGCAAAACAAATTATACAGGGGTGATAACCCTTCCCTATGTTTTCCAAAAAGCTTAAAAATAGATTTTTTTACAAACAGATTCTACTTAACACAACAAACCTACACAGTCCCTGTCTTGTTTGCACCGCCTGTATACTGCTGTTCTGAGTATATAGGGCCTGGGGGCCACACGTATTTCCTTTTTTTAATATGGATACGGGGTTCCCCTTAATATCCGTACAAGACCCAAAGGGGCTGGTAATGGGCAGGGAGGGCTACCCATGCCATTTTTCTCAATGATTTTCATCCATATTGCCGGAACCAGATATAACATTAAAACCGCAAGCAGTTTTAAATGACGTTATTTCCGTTAAATGTCATTTTGTGCAGGGACTGTTCTAAACACGGGAAACACGTGGCACTTCACAGGCATACTACAGACACCCCCGGGCACGATATTTAAAGGAATATTTCACTTTTTTTTTCACTTTAATCGTCATTAAAATCAGTGCTCCCGCCAAAACGGCCATTTTTAAAAACATTTTAGGCATTGACCCATGTCCCCTGGGGCAAGAGCCAGGTCCCCAAACCCTTTTTAGGACAGTATCTTGTATATTAGCCATTAAAATTAGCACTTTTAATTTCAAACGTTCGAGTCCCATAGACTTCAATGGGGTTCTAAAGTTCGTACGAATTTTGGGTCTGTTCGAAAGTTCTGGTGCGAACCGAACCGGGGGGTGTTCGGCTCATCCCTATTGGAGAGCCACATGGATCACTTTTTCTAGACAACCGATCTCTGCCTGTAAATAAACTATGCCAAGATCATGGCTGCAACTACAACTATGATCTTGGTATAACCACTAGCTGAAAGATAAATTTTAGGAGGCCATTGATTTTCGATATGGAGCTAAGATCAAGAACACGGGGACGTGACCTCAAACTAAATCAAAAATAATATTAGAAATTATTATTTTACTGATCGTGTAGTCGGTGCTTATAACAGACTTCCAGCAGAGGTAATGAATCAGTCAACGGGACACATGCCTCGGACAAACGTAGATCTATACTCAACAAAACGCAAGATAAACGTAGATCTATACTCAACAAAACACAAGATAAAAATGAAAGAGGAGCAGACTCAAACTCGATGGACCACATGGTGTTTTCCTGCCGTCACTCTTCTGTTTAAATGCTTCACACGGCGCATTAATCAGATCCCGCACCTTGGCTCGTGTCTCCTTTAAACAGCGAGCGTCGTCGCCGGCACTATAAACAATCCCAGATGATTATATTCCAATTGTCCTTTACCCAGTGATTAATGGCCAAGCGGTAATAAGGCTTGTCACTTCTCATCTACAGGGCCAGACTGTGCTTTTTGTCCACGCTCCAGCACAATGGCTCAGGGTTATTGCCGGCTGGCGTGGCCCCATCCAGACGCATTCTCTTTTGAGGGTTATTAGCTGGCTGCTTTGTGTTTGGTTTTAGATAAACCATTCTGTGCTGTTTGCTTTTCCATTGTGCCCTGTCATTGTGCTGCCGGACCAGATCTAAGCTGCATTTTTTTTTTTTTCTTGGGATACCGGTGTTAGGTGTCATGTTTACCGGCTCACACAATGACCCATTTCTACCCGGCGTATTCCTTCCTCTGATAATAATTGTCTCTGTACTGTGTTCTACGTTTGTCTGTTTCTCTTAGCCCTTGTACACACGGTCGGAGATTCCGACGGAATGTGTCTGATCGGAGCGTTTTGTCGGATCTTTCGACTGTGTGTGGTCTGCATCGGACTGTTCCCGTCGGAATATCCGTCGGACCAAATTTTCCAACTTGCCGGAAATATTTTCCGGCAAAATGATCCGATCGGACATACTCCGATCATGTGTAGAGAATTCCGATCGGTCAAAGTGCCACGCGTGCTCAGATCAAATTCCTACATCAAAGCTATTGGCTACTAGCCTGAACGTAGTCCCATCATAACGAAATAACGTCATCGCGTTCTGAACCATCGGACATTCCGACAACTTCGTCCGACGGTGTGTATGCAACAGTTTCGGACAAAATCCGACAGACAGAATCCGACAGATTTGGTTGTCGGAATCTCCGACCGTGTGTACAAGGGCTAAGTAACATGAAAGTCTCCCATCCGGTGCTACAAGAAGGTGTATGATGGTCCTACAAAAAAGAGCTGAAGTAATTTAATAGTAAATGGTGGTAATCTTAATATTCTTTATTATACTATAACTATAAATTGCTAAAAACTTTGTTATAAAAGGATATATACGACCACCCACCTAATATTGGGTAGGCTCCCCTTCTGCCACCAAAACATCCCTGACCCACCGAGGCATGGACTCCTCTAGACCCCTGTCGGTATGCTGTGGTATCTGGCACCAAGCCATCAGTAGCAGATCCTTTAACGTGGTTGTAAACCCTTACAACACACTTTGACCTACAGCTAAGCCTAGATTAAGGCTTACCTGTAGGTCCAAGAAATATCTCCTAAAAGTACACGGTTTAGGAGATATTTGTCAAAAGACAGGCACGGCTGTCTACGGCGCATGCACCGTAGACAGCGGCGCGCATGCGCACTGAGCGACGAAGATGCCGCGCGTGTCGGCTCCCATGCGCATGCGCGGGAGTGACGTCATCGCAGCTTCGCCGAATGACAGCGGCGGAGCAGCGAGACCCCACCAGAGATGGATGCGCCGGACTACAGGGGACAGCGGTGACATCGCTGGCTCCTGTGTCAGGTAAGTGACACATAATGGACTATGATGCGATGCGATGCATAGTAGTCTATTATGCTTTGCCTTTGCAGGGAATGAAAGAGGAAGTAAACCCATTAGGGTTTACTTCCAAGTCTTGTAAGTTGTGAGGTGAAGTCTCCATGGATTGGACTTGTTTTTCCAGCTCATCGCACAGATGCTCGATTAGGTTGAGATCTGGAGAACTTGGAGTCCAAGCCAACACCTCAGACTCTTTGTGTTCCTCGAACCATTCTTGCACCATTTTTGCAGCATTTTCCCGCTGAATGAGACCACTGTCATTTAGAAATACCGTTTCCATGAAGGGGTGTACTTGGTCAGCAACAACGTTTAGATGGTACATGTCAAAAAAACATCCATATGAATGGCAGGACCCATGGCTTCCCAGCAGAACATTGTCCAAAGCAACACTCTGCCTTCACCAGCTTGCCTTCTTCCCATACTTGATCCTGGTATGGGTCAAATCGCAAGTCGCAGCCTATTGCGGGCAAATGGCACCGCTCCATTCGGTGCGATGGCGACTTTGCAGCACTGCACTGCTTTTCCACAGTAGCTCCTGCACTAGTTTTGCCGATTTCAGGTGCGACTTCAATAGACATCTGTGCAGGAAGATGTCTTTCAAGTAGCACCTGAAATCACGCTGACATGCTACTTTGAAATTGTGCGTGTTCATGTGAAGTAGCCTCAATGTGAACCAGGGCTTAGAGTTCTTTTATTAAAAGTCGGTAGCTACAGTATTTGTAGATTTTTTTTCTTTCTAGGGTGAAGATCCCCTTTAATCCAGGACCGCTGTGTTGTGCCTATCAGTAGACCTACAAATACCCCCTTAAAGAGGAACTGCAGTCTGTTCACATAATTTGTAATAAAAACATCTTTGCCATTCTGAAGCTTCCCTCCAATCACTTTGCATCTTCTTTTATATGAACTGTGATTCTGTACTTGCCAAATATGTTGCAGAAATCTCCACTGAGTCTGCTGCATCCATTTTAACTGTGGGCAGAAGAAGCTGCTGCCTGTTCTCTTCCTGGATTTACACAGAGACACAGAGGCATGCCTCCTGCTCTGCAGCTCTCATTGGCCCTCTTATGACTCACCCCCCCCTTTCGTGGCAAACTCTCAGGAGAGAGAGAGCTGTGCATTATTATGATTATTATTATTATTATATGCGATTTATATAGCGCCAACCGCTTATGCAGCGCTTTACAATGTAGCGGGGGGGGGGGGGACAGTACAATTACAATACAGTTCAATACAGAAGGAACAGGAGGGCCCTGCTCGTAGAGCTTACATTCTAAAGGGGAGGGGGGAGGTGGTTGTAAAAAAGATAATAGCTGGGGGTGGCTTGGGTACAGTTCTTAGTTGGTTGTGGGATAGGCTTCCCTGAATAAATGGGTTTTCAGGGATCTCCTAAGGGTGGACAGGTTAGGGGATGATCGGACATATTGGGGCAGGGAGTTCCAGAGGATGGGAGAGGCTCTGGAGAAGTCCTGGAGGTGAGAATGGGAGGCGGTAACAAGGAAGCTAGAGAGCAGGAGGTCCTGGGAGGAGCGGAGGGGACGATTTGGGCGATCTCTGTAGAGGAGGTTGGTGATGTAGATGGGGGCGATGTTGTGGATGGCCTTGTATGTTGTGGTTGGCATTTTGAAAATTATATACGGTGGTGTAGGGGAAGCCAGTGAAGGGATTGGCAGTGGGGAGCAGTCACAGATCGGTTAGTGAGGTGTATTAGTCTAGCAGCAGCATTCATAATAGACTGAAGGGGGGATAGCCTGCGTAAGGGTGGGCCATTAAGGAGAGAGTTGCAGTAGTCAAGGTGGGAAATAATCAAGGAGTGAATAAGTTGCTTTGTGGTGTCATTAGTCGGGAAGGGTCGAATTCTGGAGATGTTGAGGAGGATAATGCGGAAGAATTTAGCCAGTGATTGGATGTGGGGGCTAAAGGAGAGATCAGAGTCAAGGATTACACCCAGGACCCTGGCATGTGTGGAGAGATCAATGGTTATGCTGTTGATCTTGATGGTAAGTCATGGGGGGTGGGGGGGGGGGGACCGAGAAGGAGGAAATATAACAAGCTCAGTTTTAGAAAGATTGAGTTTGAGGAAGTGGTGTGACCTCCATACCGATATGTCATTCAGTAAGTTGGAGATCTGTGAGGAGATCGAGGGGGTGAGTAGAGGAGTGGAGAGATAGATCTGGGTGTCATTGGCATAGAGGTGGTATTGGAAGCCATGGGAGGTTATCAACTGGCCCAGGGAAGAGGTATAGAGCGAGAATAGGAGGGGCCCCAAGGACAGAGCCTTGGGGTACCCCAACAGAGAGAGGAAGAGGAGCGGAGGAGATGGAGTTGTAAGTGACACTGAAAGTGCGCTGAGATAGGTAGGAGGAAAACCAGGATAAAGCAGAATCACGGAGGCCAAGGGAGTGTAGTTTGCTGAGGATGAGCAGGTGGTCAACTGTGTCGAGGGCAGCAGAGAGGTCTAATGCCCCGTACATATGATCGCATTTTCCGACAACAAATGTTGGATGTGAGCTTGTTGGCTGAAAGTCTAACCGTATGTGTGCTCCATCCAACAATTGTTGTCAGACTTTCCACCAAGAAATGTTGGCTAAGCGGTTCTCAAATTTTCCACCATTGAAACGTTGTCGGAATTTCCGATCGTGTGGTAGTCCGACGCAGAAAAGTTCACGCATGCTCGGAATCGAGCAGAATTAGCCGCACCGGCTATTCAACTCCCCTTTTTCTCGGCTCGTTGTATGTCGCCGCGTTCCCACGTTCGTAATTGTTGGCCAACATTTGTATGATCGTGTGTATGCGAGACAAGTTGGAGCCAACAACCTTCCAACAAAAATCCACGGTTTTTGTTGTCGGAAAGTCCGATCGCGTGTACGGGGGCATTAGAGTATGAGTGTGGAGTAATTGGTTTTAGCAGTTAGTATGATGTCATAAGCATGATGTCATAAGCCTAGGCTAATGACCAGACAAGAAACAGGAAGTGGGCTGTATAAGGGATTTACTGGCAGAAAAAAAAATGTTTTACTATCCGAAGATAAAACAACAACAAGGGCAGAAGATTTAAAAGAATGGAAAGAAGAAAAAAATGACGGAAGGTTCGCTTTAAATTGGGGTATTAAACTCTCCAGCTCTGCTCCTCTCACTGTCGGTGTTCTCCGGATATTGTATTGTGCCCCCCCTCCCCCTCCCCTATCAATTCCATTTCATTGCCAAGCCAAGAACCTACAATCGAATCTGTGATAGCTGTCACTGTCCTCCCGCCTGTGATTGAAATGTCTTTTGGCAGCTCGGAGAAGTGTCATTTTTCTTGTAAAATTCACATGCCAACGGGCACATAAATATTACACGCAAAACTCGACTTGACACAATGGGATGTATAATGGCGTATCTGGCTGCAATCCTCCAGAATTCCGGGGGCCATTTCATGTCCCGGCACAGCGAGCGGGAAAGCCATGCGGGAGGGGGAGGGGGGGTGTTGATGTAAGACTTGGGGAGAGGGGAGGGGGGGGGGGTTATTCCTTTATCTTCAAGTTCCTCAATTAGCCCATGAAAGCCTATTCTGCCTGGTGATTGGTTAAAGCTGACGCTTAACCTGCTAATATTTTTCCTTCCTTGGTGCCCCCCCCCCACCAACATGCTAATAACATTTTTAAATAAAATATTTCAGTTTTTATCACCTATCTTATTTTGAGTGTCATCATTGGTTCTCTGTGCTTCTCTAAGCAATGCAAGGCAGATCGTGGCGTGTGGGAGGGGCCAGCAGGGGGCTGTACCACATCACAACACCCTGTCTCCTCATCCTCAAGAGCCCCACCACCACCACCATGCATACCCCCCCCCCACCACCACCATGCATATCTCCCCCCCCCCCACCACCACCACCATGCATATCTCCCCCCACCACCACCACCACCATGCTTATCTCCCCCCCCCACCACCACCACCACCATGCATATCTTCCCCCCCACCACCACCACCACCATGCTTATCCCCCCCCCAACACCACCACCATGCATATCTCCCCCCAACACCACCACCATGCATATCTCCCCCCACCACCACCACCATGCATATCTCCCCACCACCACCACCATGCATATCTCCCTCCACCACCACCACCACCACCATGCTTATCTCCCCCCCCACCACCACCACCATGCATATCTCCCCCCCCCCCACCACCACCACCATGCTTATCCCCCCCCCAACACCACCACCATGCATATCTCCCCCCACCACCACCACCATGCATTTCCCCCCCCCCCACCACCACCACCATGCATATCTCCCCCCCCCCCACCACCACCACCATGCTTATCCCCCCCCCAACACCACCACCATGCATATCTCCCCCCACCACCACCACCATGCATTTCCCCCCCCCCACCACCACCACCACCATGCATATCTCCCCCCCCACCACCACCACCATGCTTATCTCCCCCCCACCACCACCACCATGCATATCTCCCCCCCCCACCACCACCACCACCATGCTTATCCCCCCCCAACACCACCACCATGCATATCTCCCCCCACCACCACCACCATGCATTTCCCCCCCCCCACCACCACCACCATGCATATCTCCCCCCCCACCACCACCACCACCATGCATATCTCCCCCCCCCCCCACCACCACCACCGCCATGCTTATCTCCCCCCCCCCACCACCACCGCCATGCTTATCTCCCCCCCCCACCACCACCACCACGCATATCTCCCCCCCCACCACCACCACCACCATGCTTATCTCCCCCCCCCACCACCACCACCATGCATATCTCCCCCCCCCACCACCACCACCACCATGCTTATCTCCCCCCCACCACCACCACCATGCTTATCTCCCCCCCCACCACCACCACCATGCATATCTCCCCCCCCCACCACCACCACCACCATGCTTATCTCCCCCCCACCACCACCACCATGCATATCTCCCCCCCACCACCACCACCATGCATATCTCCCCCCCACCACCACCACCATGCATATCTCCCCCCCACCACCACCACCATGCATATCTCCCCCCACCACCACCACCATGCATATCTCCCCCCCCCCCACCACCATGCATATCTCCCCCCCCCCACCACCACCACCATGCATATCTCCCCCCCCCCACCACCACGACCATGCATATCTCCCCCCCCCCCCACCACCACCATGCATATCTCCCCCCCCCCCCCACCACCACCATGCATATCTCCCCCCCCCCCCCCCACCACCATGCATATCTCCCCCCCCCCCACCACCACCACCATGCATATCTCCCCCCACCACCACCACCATGCATATCTCCCCCCCCCCCCACCACCATGCATATCTCCCCCCCCCCCACCACCACCACCATGCATATCTCCCCCCCCCCCACCACCACGACCATGCATATCTCCCCCCCCCCCCCACCACCACCATGCATATCTCCCCCCCCCCCCCACCACCACCATGCATATCTCCCCCCCCCCACCACCACCACCACCACCATGCATATCTCATTTTTCTTTTGCTTAGAATAAAGATCACGATTCTCACGGCGTAAAATCTTTCACATTATATAATTGGGCTAACTTTACTGGTTCGTTTTTTTTTTTTTTATTCATCAAAAAAAAATTGCGATAATGATTCTTAACGATTAAATGTGAAGCTCTAAGGCACAGGATCCACCTCCTGCCACGCCCCCTTAAAGGAGAATTCTACAAACACAAAATTATTGGTTAAACCCACAAGTCTTTTTTTTTTTTCTTTTTTCTGTTTTGTTTGTTTTTTACCACTACTATTGCTTTATGCTGTATTTTGAAATTTACAAACGCAGCAATTAACACTCACCGGCCACTTTATGAGGTACACCTGTTCAATTGCTTGGTAACACAAAGTTGCTAATCAGCCAATCACATGGCAGCAACTCAATGCATTTAGGCATCTAGATGCGGCGAAGACGACTTGCTGAAGTTCAAACCGAGCATCCGAATAGGGAAGAAAGGGGATTTAAATGACTTTGAACGTGGCATGGTTGTTGGTGGCAGACAGGCTGGTCTGAGTATTTCAAAAACTGCTGATCTACTGGTATTTTCACACACAACCATCTCTCGGGTGTACAGAGAAAGGTCTGAAAAAAGAGAAAATATCCAGTGACCGGCAGTTGTGTGGAGAAAAATGCCTTGTTGATGTCAGAGAAGAATGGGCAGACTGGTTCCAGTTGATAAAAAGACAACAGTAACTCAACCACTGGTTACAACCAAGGTATGCAGAATACCTTCTCTGAACGCACAACACATTGAACCTTATAGCAGATGGGCTACAGCAGCAGAAGACCACACCGGGTGCCACTCCTGTCAGCTAAGAACAGAAAACTGAGGCTACAATCTGCACAGGATCACCAAAATTGGACAATAGAAGATTGGAAGTACGTTGCCTGGTCTGATGAGTCTCCATTTCAGCCGTGACATTCAGATGGTGGGGTCAGAATTTGGCATAAACAGCATAAAAGCATGGATCCATCCTACCTTCTATCACCAGTTCAGGCTGGTGGTGGTGTAATGGTGTGGGGGGGTATTTTCTTGGCACACTTTGGGCCCCTTAGTAACAATTGAGCATTGTTTAATCACCACGGCCTACCCAAGTATTGTTGCTGACCATGTCCATCTCTTTATGACTACAGTGTCCCCATCTTCTGATGTCTCCTTCCAGCAGGATAATGCCCCATGTCACAAAGCTCCAATCATCTCCCCACTGGACAATGAGGTCCCTGTACTCCAATGGCCTCCACACTCACCAGATCTCATCCAATAGAGAACCTTTGGGATGTGGTGGAACGGGAAGATTGGCATCATGGATGTGCAGCCAACAAATCTGCAGCAACTGCGTGGTGCTATCATGTCACTTTGGACCAAAATCTCAGGAATGTTTCCAACATCGTGTTGAATCTATGCCATGAAGAATGAAGGCAAAAGGGGGTCCAACCCGGTACCATGAGGGTGTGCCCAATAAAGTGGCGAGTGTAGAATTTGGATGAAAGGTTTAGCGCTGGGAAACACTTTTTGAAAGATAAATAGTGCATTTTATATACAACTATATGGATCAGACAGAAATGAGGGACAAATGAGGAGAGAAGGGGGACAGAGGGACATTGCTCTGAATCAGGGACAGTCCCTCGAAATCGGGGACAGTGGGGAGTTTTTTGCCATGCTGCAATCCATGGGCTGGTTCTTGGGAGGAGTTACAGTGCCTTGAAAAAGTATTCACACCCCTTGAAATTGCCCACATTTTGTCATGTTACAACCAAAAACGTAAATGTATTTTATTGGGATTTTATGTGATAGACCAACACAAAGTGGCACAAAATTGTCAAGTGGAAGGAAAATGATAAATGGTTTTCTATTTTTTTTTTTTCAAATAAATATGTGAAAAGTGTGGGGTACATTTGTATGGTGCCCCCCGGAGTCAATACTTTGTAGCTGTAGGTCTTTTTGGGGATGTCTCTACCAGCTTTGCACTTCTAGAGAGGGACATTTCTGCCCATTCTTCTTTGCAGAATATCTCAAGCTCTGTCAGATTGGATGGAGAGCGTCTGTGAACAGCAATTTTCAAGTCTTGCCACAGATTCTCAATTGGATTTAGGTCTGGACTGTGACTGGGCCATTCTAATACATGAATATGCTTTGATCTAAACCATTCCATTGTAGCTCTGGCTGTATGTTTAGGGTCGTTGTCCTGCTGGAATTTGAACCTCCACCCCCGGTCTCAAGTCTTTTGCACATTCTAGTGTCGCGTTCACAAGACCGGAGTTTTCGACGGACTAGGTCCGACGGTCTTCCCGACTGACTTTTGGCAGAGGTCCGACGTTCTTTCTGAACGAACGGACTTGGCCACACATGAACGGACTAAGTCCGTTTGAAAGTCTGTTTTGTTTTTAACGTGATGACGTAACCGGGACTAAACAAGCAAGTTCAATAGCCAGTAGCCGATAGCTGCCCTTGTATTTGGTCCGTCGGACCAGAACACAGACAAACGGTTTTCCCGATTTTTGATCTGTCGGACTTGAGTCCGTCGGATAGATTTGAAACATGTTCTATTTTCAGGTCCGTCTGATTTTTTTTTTTCTTTCTAAAAAATGTTTGGATTAGCCCATACACGATCGGATTGTCCGACAGTCTGATCCCGTCGGACCTAGTCTGCCGTAAAGTCCGGTCATGTGTATGCAGCATAACAGGTTTTCTTCTAATGCCGCATACACACAACTGGACTTTTCGAGGCACTAGGTCCGACGGACTTTCGGCGGAAGTTCTGACGGAGTTCTGATGGACTTTCCGAATGAACGGAGTTGGCCACACACAATCACACCAAAAGCGCTCCAGATGACGTCTGAATGACGAAACGCGTAGGGCGTGGCCAAACAGCGTACACCTCTTACTTAGACGGCAATACGGCCGGGCGGGACTTTCAAACCGATCACTACAAGAAAACGATTTTACACTGAATGTTTGTGAGTAATTTTAAGTTTATACAAATAAAACTCCTTTTACAAACATACTACACTATGGATATGCCTCTTCCTTGTTGCATATAACGTGGCACGCTATACCAACGGAGGAAGGGGGGACCCCCAGGACCACAGCAGAGAAAAGCCAGAGAGCAACACAGGGGCTTATACTGTGTAGGCTGATCCACCCCAGATGGGGTTATACCTCTGGTGAGAGCAATCACATTAGCAGTCACCGAGCACTGGGAGCAGCAGTTGCAGTCACCCCCCCCTCCCCCCTTTTTTAAAGACACTCACAGAAGATTTTTTCCACCGTTTATTATATTATTATTTTTAAATCAATTTTTTATCATATATTTCTTTCTTTTTTTAATTTCTAATTTAATTTTTTTCACTTTTATATGTGTCATTTATTATAAATTTTTATGATTTTTCAGTTTGCTCACCTTTTTCATTTTTTATTTAAATTTTTATTATTTATTTATTTTCTCACGGGCCATTAGTCACATGGTATTTAATTGTGTCACTTAGTACACTGATTTGTTCACAAATTGATATATGACATGCAAAATTGTTAATCAATCATATATTTATTTTAAATGTAGCTGAATCTGTGCATTTTAATACTTAAATTTCGCACATGTTTTTTCACTGGCACTTTAATACTTAAGTATAGGAATCGCATGTTTATTTATGGTTTGTTAGCACTTTATGGTATTTATAAAGAAGCATATATATATATATATATATATATATATATATATATATATATATAAATAATCACTAGAGATTACTGCTGGGTATGAACAGATAGTTTTTCATATTTATTACTTACCAGCACGCTGGAAAACTTATATAAACTATAATTAATTATTACTTTTTCTAAACCAAACGGTATAGCGCCAAGTCTATTTCCCTTTCTTATTTCACAATCACACCAAAGTCCGACGGATTCGAATGTGATGACGTACGACCGGACTAGAATAAGGAAGTTCATAGCCAGTAGCCAATAGCTGCCCTAGCGTCGGTTTTTGTCCGTCGGACTAGCGTACACACGAACGGATTTCTCCTTAAGAACTGGGTCCGGCGGAAAAATTTGAAACATGTTCCATTTCTAAAGTCTGTCGGATTTTTGCAAATCAAAAGTCCGCTGCAGCCCACACATGATCGAATGGTCTGCCGGAATCGTTCCGTCGGACCTTTGATGTTGAAAAGTCCAATCGTGTGTACGCGGCATAAGATTGCCCTGTATTTGGCTCCATCCATCTTCCCATCAACTCTGACCAGCTTCCCTGACCCTGCTGAAGAAAAGCATCCCCACCACATGATGCTGCCACCACCATGTTTCACGGTGGGGATGGTGTGTTCAGAGTGATGTGCAGTGCTAGTTTTCCACCACACATAGCGTTTTGCTTTTAAGCCAAAAAGTTCAATTTTGGTCTCATCTGACCAGAGCACCTTCTTCCACATGTTTTCTGTGTCCCCCACATGGCTTCTCACAAACTGCAAACAGGACTTCTTATGACTTTCTTTCACCAATGTCTTTCTTCTTGTCACTCTTCCATAAAGGGCAGATTTGTGGAGAGATGACTAATAGTTATCCTGTGGACAGATTCTCCCACTTGAGCTGTGGATCTCTGCAGCTCCTCCAGAGTTACCATGGACCTCTTGGCTGCTTCTCTGATGAATGTTCTCCTTGCCCGGCCGGTCAGTTTAGGTGGACGGCCATGTCTTGGTAGGTTTGCAGTTGTGCCATACTCTTTTCATTTTCGGATGATGGATTCAACAGAGCTCTGTGAGATGCTCAAAGCTTGAGACATTTTTCTATAACCTAATCCTGCTTTATACTTCTCTGCAACTTTATCCCTGACCTGTCTGGTGTGTTCCTTGGCCTTCATGATGCTGTTTGTTCACCAAGGTTCTCTGGACTCTATTTACTAATTGGGCGACGTCTGAAGGCAATTGGTTCCACTAGATTTTAGTTAGGGGTGTCAGAGTAAAGGGGGCTGAATACAAATACACCCCATACTTTTCACATATTTATTTGTAAAAAAAAAAAAGTGTGTGTGTGTATATATATATAAATAATTGCCATATTGGACTCGGGATGAACGAATTTCCGTTTATCTGCGCATTAAAAAAATAATTTTTAACTCTTAATCTTTCTTGCTCCTCGCCCTCTCGATCATGATTTCTCGGTGATGTTTTGTACGGGAGCTGGCCTCCCAAATCATCCCATCCTTTCCTCTTTAGAAGCCTGTTATCAGCAGATTAGCGCGGCAACGCGTCGCATACACCTCCAAATTACAGCCGTCTTCTCCCATAGGACAAATGGCCGCGATGACAGGCGTGTTTGCTCTGCCCGCTGATAGTTACTTGTCTGCTGCTTTAGGAGGAAATATTTGAAGTTCCATTTAGCCGACAGGCGGATGGTCTTGTAAAAGGCTTTAACGATCTGTCGGAGGACGAGGTAATTGTGTGTACTTTGATATAAGTCGATTTTTTTTTTTTTCCCTGTATTGATTCTGGACAATGGATACAGGCTACAGGCCAGTGGAGTGTTTCATATCACTGGGAGTTATGAAGGGTAGAGGAGAGCAGAAAGTTATGGAGCCGATTGTCTCTCCCAGCATGCACTGCTCCTGATTTCAGTTAAAGCCGTATTAAAGTGTCACTAAACTAAACACGATCAATAAATGGTGGATTACATGTTGTTCATACTCACTCTATTCTGCAAAAAAAAACCTGGTTGATCTTGCTGCTCTCTATCTCCCCCTTCTGTCCATGTCCCCAATTCAACTAGGGATTTTGCAGCTGTGGTGGCAAATCTGCACATACTCAGTTTTATTTCTTTTCTTTTTTTTTTTTTTAATCAAATCATTTTTATTATTTTATATGAAAACAACATTGGCACGATACAGACAAAACCACAAAAATAGAAATCACACCAAACCGAAAAAAAAACCCAGACCCCCCCCCCCCTTCAACAAATCCCACCACCCCCCACTCACTCTGAGTTTATATGACACACAAAAAAAAAAAGAATAACAATATCCAGTATTACAAAGTACAGGGTACCCATTGGTTGAAATGATACCCAAGTTGTAGATTGAAGCCATCGCGACCAGATAACATCAAACTTGTTCAGGGAGTTCCTTAGGGACTATGTATGCTCAGTTTACAGTGAGTTTCTATGTTGAGTATTTCCTCCCCTATCACACTTGAGCAGCCCATGGGACTATAGAGACACACATGAGGGTGTATACACAGCCGACTCCTTCCCTCCCTCCTCCTTCATGCCCACTAACCAGGTAAGCACAATGGGGGTGGGGGGGGATATTACATGTACATTTGATGGAGGCTTCACACTCAACGCGTTTCAGCTGTCGGGCCTTAATCATGCCCCGTGCCATGATTAACCACTTCAATACCGGGCACTTTCAACCCCCTCCTGCCCAGGCCGATTTTCAGATTTCAGTGCTGTCACACTTTGAAGACAACTGCGCGGTTATGCAACGCTGTATCCAAATAGAAATGTTATGTTTTTTTTTGGAGAGAGCTTTCTTTTGGTGAGATTTAATCACCACTGGGTTTTTTTTTTTTCCCTAAAAAAAATCGAAAGAAGACCGAAAATTTTGAAAACAAATTTACAATTTTCTTAGTTTCTGTTCGAAAATTTTTAAAATAAGTAATTTTTCTCCTTCACTGGTGTGTGCTTATGAGGCTGCACTGATGGACACTGATAGGCTGTACTGATGGCCACTAATGAGAAGGTACTGATGGGCACTGATAGGCAGTAATGAGATGACACTGATGGGCACTGATAGGCAGTAATGAGATGGCACTGATAGGCAGTAATGAGATGGCACTGATAGGCAGCACTTATGGGCACTGATAGGCAGCACTGATGGGCACTGATAGGCTGCACTGATGGGCACTGATAGGCTGCACTGATATGCAGCACTGATGAGCACTAATAGGTGGCAAAACTGTGTTGGGGAAGGCCATATGCGCTCCAGCTGCCTTACGAGGGGTGGAAATGACGTATCGCGCTCAAAGCATCCTACGCATTTCATCAGCACACTCTGACGTCGTCAGGGGTCACCTTGCAATGCAGCTGGAGCGCATACAGCATTCCCCAACACAATTTTGTATTGTATGCTGCGATGGATATATTGGTAGTTTACATTTTAAATAAATCGTGACGAACTTCACTATGGGAGTCTATCTCTTCCTTTCATTTCCCCACCGAGGAGGTCTGACGGCACGATTTGATTGATCCCTCTGCGCTTCTGACTACTTGTAATGGGTGTCATGGAGCTCTGGTGAGTAAGATGTTTGGCAAGTGTTGGTGCTGGAAGATACACAGTCGCTCCTAATCGTTTTCCAGGATTAAGAAGATATATATACACACATTGTTACTTGGACATTTTCTAATTCTGTTGTTTTTGATTTACCATCACTATTATGGACACTTTATATGCACTTGGTAAATGTTTTTTGGAATATGCATTTAAAATTACCATATTTATTTAAGAGGGAAGTTTATTTTTTAACTAAACCACTTTGAAGCAAAATAAGGGTCAGTGAGAATCAATGCAGCCAGATTAGTGCCCATATGCAGTGCCCATCTGCAGCCTGTTCTGCGCCCATCTGCAGCCTGTTCTGCGCCCATCTGCAGCCTGTTCTGCGCCCATCTGCATCCTGTTCTGCGCCCATCTGCATCCTGTTCTGCGCCCATCTGCAGCCTGTTCTGCGCCCATCTGCAGCCTGTTCGGCGCCCATCTGCAGCCTTTTCCGCGCCCATCTGCAGCCTTTTCCGCGCCCATCTGCAGCCTGTTCCGCGCCCATCTGCAGCCTGTTCCGCGCCCATCTCCCCCATCAATGCAGCTCACCGTCTCTCATATGAAATCACTGAGCCGTCATCTGTTTCCTCAGCTCTCAGTGGGCAGTCACACCACGCCATCAGCATTGGACCAGCCCCTGTGATAGACAGAACACTGGTCCAATGCCAGTGGTGAAGGCGGAACTGTGTGTGTGACGTGAGAGCCGAGTGGAGAGGAGATGACGGCTTAGTGATTTCCGGCGGCACTCGTCCCCATCCTGCCCCTCTGAGGTACGCTGCTGGTGTATAACATGCACCCGCGATTTCCCCCCTATTTTCAGGGCAAATAAGTGCATGTTATACGCCAATAAATACGGTATGCACTTGCACTTTTACCGGTTCCCGCCCGGAGCACGTCGATGTACGTCAGCAGAATGGCACGGACAGGCATATTGGCGTACAGGTACGTCCAATCTTCAATGCCGCCCTGACATTGTGAGCGCGCCGGCAGGCTCGTGTGCCGGTCGGGACCCCCGTGAGTCCGGTCGCGGGTCCTGCGAAATCGATCGCCGTGTGGCATGCCCGCGATCGTCCCACGGGGCGGCTGAATGGAGGAAATGCCGTGTAAACAGCATTTCCCCATTCTGCCTAGCAACTGATGACGCTGATCTCTGCTCCATGTGATTGGAGCAGAGATCAGTGTTCACTAAATGAAAGCCCAGCCCCCCACAGTTAGTAACACACCCCTAGGAACACTTAACCCCTACACTGCCACCCCCTGGTTAACCCCTTCACTGCCAGTGTCATTTACACAGGAATCATTTATATAGCAGTGATTGCTGTATAAATGACAATGGTCCCAAAAATGTGTCAAAAATGTCCGATGTGTCCGCCGCAATGTCGCAGTCACAATAAAAATCGCTGATCGCTGCCATTACTAGTAAAAAAAAAAAAATAATAAAAAATTATTAATAAAAATGCTATAAAACTATCCCTATTTTGTAAACGCTATAACTTTTGCGCAAACCAATCAATAATCACTTATTGCGATTTTTTTTTTTACCAAAAATATGTAGAAGAATACGTATCGGCCTAAACTGAGGGAAAAATTTATTTTTTTATATATTTTTGGGGGATATTTATTATAACAAAAAGTAAAAAATAATGCGTTTTTTTTCAAAATTGTCGCTCTATTTTTGTTTATAGCGCAAAGAATAAAAACCGCAGGGGTGATCAAATACCACTAAAAGAAAGCTCTATTTGTGGGAAAAAAAGGACGTCAATTTTGTTTGGGAGCCACGTCGCACGACCGCGCAATTGTCAGTTAAAGCGACGCAGTGCCGAATCGCAAAAAGTGGTCTTTGGCCAGCAAAATGGTCCGGTCTGCAAGTGGTTAATGTATGATATAGTGGCGTTTACATGGTTTAGTATATTAAAATCAATATCAATTGATACACTACACAGAGAGCGCAGTTTAAATTAATTTATTAACTCCTTCATCACATATGGTTTTTCACTTATAACGAGCTGCTCTCATTTCCAGCATTTGCTTCCATCTATTAACCATTTGCGCGGGATTGGGGCTTCACCCTTCGTTGCCACCGGTTTCATCCCTTCTATATCTCCTCTATCCATCCCTTGCAAGGTTTGTTAACATAGCGTAATGTTAACATCAGATCTTCTGTTAGCTGATAAAATAACTGCCATAAAAAGAGGGCAGAGTGATCGGGCCTAAAAAAATAAATAAAAAAAGTGTCCTAAAAACATCCGCCAAAAAGCCGAGCGATTTAGTGATTTTGTTAATGTCAGCCGAATCTTTAATTCCTCTTCTCTGCTCCTTTCTGAAGCTTAGTGGGGATCCGTTCTCTGCATCAGCAGCTTCGGTGGGAGGTCCATTCATCCCATGCGTTTATAAATCATTGATATAATGTATCTGGGATAAAGGCTGTGACCTGTAATTTTTTTTTTCTTCTCCTGCAGCAATGCTTTTGTCAGCCTGATCACAGCCTGCCGCAGAACAGGTGACACCCTCAGGCATTGTAATATGCTCTCTAATACATTGGTCTGCTATGCTCACAATGCAGCATTGACAAGGAGATTGTCTAATCAGCCTCCATAGCATTACATTCTGCTGGGAGAAGGAGGCCATAGATGCCCCAGATCTGAGACCCAACTGAAAGCTGGCCTAACAGCTAGAAACGAGCTGCTCGATTCCATTTTTCAGCAAATTAAGCAGATAGCAGTAGGACACAGTGACTCTGCCCTCTACAAAAATGGCGTTGCCCCTTCAATCAAGAGCCCAGATGTAAAGATTCAAGTGTACAAAGTAGAGCTGCACAATTAATTGTTTAAGAATCAAGATCGTGATTTTTTATTTTTTTTGTCCCCCTCACGATCTTAACAAAGCATTTTTCCGATTCTGTGCAGAGTTCTCTGCTCAAACCGACAGCTGTCTCAAAAAAAAAAAACAGGCAGTCTAATGCCGCGTACACACGATCGAATTGTCCGGCGTACTTAGTCCGGCAAACAATCCGGCGGATAGTCCGGCAGACTTTCTACCGAACGGACTTGGCCACACACGGACACGCGGAAAGTCCGGCGAATGCTAGCGCGATGACGTACAGCACGTACGACGGGACTAGAAAAAGGAAGTTCAATAGCCAGTAGCCAATAGCTTCCTTCTCGTACTTGCTTCTGAGCATGCGTCATTCTTAGCCCCTGTACACACGGTCGGAGATTTCGACAACCAAATCCGTCGGGTTTTGTCCGTCGGATCTTGTCCGAAACTGTTGCATACACACGGTCGGACTAAGTTGTCGAAAAATCTGATCATTCAGAATGTGATGACGTAATTTCGTTACGATGGGACTCCATTCAGGCTAGTAGCCAATAGCTTTGATGTAGGAATTTGATCTGAGCATGCGTGGCACTTGGTCCGATCAAATTTCTCTACACATGATCGGAGTATGTCCGATCGAACCAGTTGGTCGGGAAATGTTTCCAACATGTTGGAAAATTGGGTCCGACGGAATCAGTCCGATGCAGACCACACACAGTCGGATTATCCGATTAAACGGTCCGATAGGACACATTCCGACGGATTCTCCGACCGTGTGTACAAGGACTTAGTCCGCCGGACTAGCATATTAACGAACGTATTGTCCGCTGAAACCCAAGTCCAAGGCGGAAAGATTGGACTGCAAAAATACTAAGTCCGCCAGACTTTACGCTGAGAAAGTCCGCTGAAGCCCACACACGATCGAATTGTCCGGGGAAATGCGTTTCGGCGGACTAAGTACGTCGGACAATTTGATCGTGTGTACGCGGCATAAGTTTCACAAATTTCTTGAGCCACTGAGCTAACTATAAACATTTTAACGTTTTGTTCTTTAGATCAAAGGAATGAACTTCGGTCTGTAAATGAGGGAAGTTTAACCTCTTAGACTGCTTTCACACTGGGCCGGGTGTTGGCGGTAAAACGCTGCTAGCTTTGGCGGCGCTTTACCATCATTTTAGTTAATAAATTGCATCAGTGATCATATTCCTATAGGGTGCCAACATCCAAACTAGTTAAACACAGTAAAGGAAAGCCATAAATGGACTTTAAAGGCACTGACATAATAAATTGTTGGAAAAAGTATATCATTTATTAAACATAATACAGTAAAACCTTGGTTTGAACGTAACTTTGAAAGCTAAATTATTTAATACATTTTGACTTGATATACAAGTAGTGCCATGTCACAACTCAGTATAAAAGAGAAGAGATGGCGCCTCTAAGTGTAGCAATATGGTTATGTTTAATGAAGGTCCAACATTTAGCAACTCACATGGTTGATGATTAAAAAAGGCACATCTAAGTATGCAGGGATCCGGGGTAAAGCTGTCCACATAGACCGTCCTCCACACTGCCATTGATGTCGTCCCTTCCACGCTGCATTCCACGAGCGGTTCAAGCCTCTCTTTCAGATCGCTCTACTGCAGGGTAGTCTTCCCGGTCACGATTGCAGACTGACAGCGGTGAGAGGCGGCGGTGCGGGGGATGGTCTATGTGGACAGCTTTACCCAGGATGCCTGCATAATTAGATGTTCCTCTTTTAATCATCAACCATGTGAGTTGCTAAATGTTGGACCTTCATTAAATGTAACCATATTGCTACACTTAGAGCCACCTCTCTTCTATTTTATACTCCGTGGCTCCTGCTGGATTTGCTTCTAATCCCCTTGTGGAGGCTTCCATTTGTGGATGGACATTTTATGGTCACACAACTCATCACATTGCTATAATCTTTTTTATATGGACTATAAACTGAAGGACCTATGAATAAATGGTTGTGGAACGAATCGTTGTAAACAGCATCTCCCCGTTCTGCCTAGCAACAAGTGATGCTGATCTCTGCTCCATGTGATTGGATCAGAGATCAGTGTTCTCTAAATGAAAGCCCAACCCCCCCCCACAGTTAGTAACACGCCCCTAGGAACACTTAACCCCTACACTGCCACCCCCTGGTTAACCCCTTCACTGCCAGTGTCATTTACAGTGTATAGCACTGATTGCTGTATAAATGACAATGGTCCCAAAAATGTGTCAAAAATGTCCGATGTGTCCGCCATAATGTCGCAGTCACAATAAAAATCGCTGATCACCGCCATTACTAGTAAAAAATAAAATATTAATAAAAATGCCATAAAACTAACCCCTATTTTGTAAACGCTATAACATTTGTGCAAACCAATCAATAATTGCTTATTGCGATTTTTTACCAAAAATATGTAGAAGAATACGTATCGGCCTAAACCGAGGGAAAAAAAATTATATATATATTTTGGGGGATATTTATTATAACAAAAAGTAAAAAATAATGTGTTTTTTTTTAAATTGTCGCTCTATTTTTGTTTATAGCGCAAAAAATAAAAACGCAGGGGTGATCAAATACCACCAAAAGAAAGCCCTATTTGTGGGAAAAAAAGGACGTTGATTTTGTTTGGGAGCCACGCCGCACGACCGCGCAATTGTCAGTTAAAGCGAATCGCAAAAAGTGGTCTGGTCTTAAGCCAGCAAAATGGTCCGGTCTGAAAGTGGCTATTGATGTTATCCCAGAACCCCGCTCCACCTGAGGCACACATCGGGGGCACTCTGTGATCGATGTGTCCTTTTGGACACAGCTAATCACAGATTGCAGTAAAGGGCCAATCTCAAAAGCTCTGTACAATGTGATCAGTTGTGTCCAATCACAGCTGGTCACATGTAAGCAAATGTCGGTTATCGACATTACCTTTCCTTAGCGCTGTCACAGCTTGAGGAAAGGAAAGCTGATAACCCTTTATTCTGTGACAGGGGACATTTACACTGACGATCAGTGCCCTGATTATTAGTGCAGCTCCATCGGTGCAGCATATCACTGACCACCTGTGCCACCTATCAGTACCCATCAGTGCTGCCTTATTAGCGCTGCCTCGTCAGTGCCCATCAGTGCAGCCTCATCAGTGCAGCCTCATTGGTGCCCATCAGTGCAGCCTCATTAGTGGCCTCATCAGTAGCCTCATCAGTGCCCATCAGTAAAGCTTTATCAGTACAGCCTCATCAGTGCCCATCAGTGCAGCCTCATCAGTGCCCATCAGTAAAGCTTCATCAGTACAGCCTCATCAGTGCCCATCAGTACAGCCTCATCAGTGCCCATCAGTGCAGCCTCATCAGTGCCCATCAGTACAGTCTCATCAGTGCCCATCAGTGCAGCCTCATCAGTGTCCATCAGTGCAGCCTCATCAGTGTCCATCAGTGCAGCCTCATCAGTGCCCATCAGTGCAGCCTCATCAGTGTCCATCAGTGCAGCCTCACCACTGAATTAGAAAAATTACTTATTTGAGAGAGAAATGTTATGCCTTTTTTGGTTTATTTAGCAAAAAATAAACCCAGTGGTGATTAAAGCGGAGGTCCACCCTAAAGTGGAACTTCCGCTCATTGGAACCCTCCCCCCCTCCGGAGCCACAATTGGCAGCTTTCAGGGGGGAGGGGGGTGCAGATACCTGTACAGTACAGGAATCTGCACCCACTTCCGGCATAGCTATCTGCGGAAAGGGGCGTAGATTACGCCCCTTTCCGAAAGGTCCCCTGCTGTCTGCTGGGAAACACACAGATCCCAGAGACAGCGGGGACCATCCTTATTGCGCAGCGCGACTCGCGCATGCGCAGTAGGGAACCGGGAAATGCAAGGCTCCACTTCCTGATTCCCATACCCAAGATGGCGGCGGCAGCACCCGAGAGACGATCGAGAGATCGGCTTCGGGTGCCGGCATCGCGGGCGCGCTGGGCGGGCAAGTGTCTTTATTTTAAAAGTCAGCAGCTGCAGTATTTGTAGCTGCTGGCTTTAAAAAAAAAAAAAAAAACGGCGGACTCCCGCTTTAAATACCACGAAAAGAAAGCTCTATTTGTGTGAAAAAGAAATAAAAATGTCTTATGGGTGCAGTGTTGCATGACAGTGTAATTGTCTTTCAATGTGCGACATCGGTGAAAGCTGAAACATTGGCCTGGGCAGGAATGGGGATAAACATGCCCAACTGGCAAGTGGTTAAAAAAACCTGGCTCCTAACTTTTTTTTTTTTTTTTTTAGCTGTCTCCTAGATTGATAGCAGATTTGTGAAGCCCTGCTTATGACATACAAGGCGTTAGGAAGCTGTGCCAGGGAATTGGCTCTGCCTACAATGGTCAAGTTAGCGAATTCCTAAGGACATGCCTGGAAGCCTTTTAAATATTCCATTTTTTTTTTTTTTTTTTTTTTTTAGGAGGCTTTTTATCTACAACAATATTAAGTTGGTGTCCCGATCCCTTCAATTTATTTTAAATACAGCCGACTCTTTAGCCCACCGACTTCCAACCATCGAATAAAAGTTTTCTGCGGACTTTGTAGCGGGCCACATCCGGGAAGCTTCTCGCTGGCAGTCCTTCCTTCTTATTGGCAGTGAAATATTAAGCACAGTTATTAGAGATAGTTTTGTTCATTAAAAATGATTTTTTTTTAAGCCTTATAAAAATGTGAGGACTTTTTTTTTTTTTTTTTTTTTTTCTTCTTCTCTCAGAAGAAACTGAAATATTCATTTAAACTGCCGTAAAAATGTTCTTTTGATAATCGCGCACGCCATTAAAAATGTATGGAAGATTAGCTCAGTTAGTGGATGGCGTTCGCGGAGATTAATATATTATCATTCTGAATGTATCCTTGTCATAGGGCCTCTACTGCCGAGCTATACAGAAGAATGGCAGTTTTGGAGCGGACTCCCGGAATGTAGGAAACGCTGGTCCGTGTAACATTGTTTTATGACCCTTCATAGCGTGGGCTCTTGGCTATATATTGTCGAAAACACCCAGAAGTCCAAATTTGTGATTTTAGGAATAGACGGGGGGGGGAGGGGGGGGGTTCATAGGAGCGTGGTATACAAAATACAAGTCTAATTCAGCCTTCTTCAAACTTTTCCACTCCGAGGAACCCTGGAAATAACGTTCTGGTCTCGGGGGAACCCCTGCTAATAATGACTTTATCTACAACTCGTGGGAAGAATGTCATTTTTGGGAGCTTGGGTGAAGTTGTTTTGTAATAAAGCCCTTCCACCCAAGTGCAGCCCAGCCGGGAACATACCCTATATCAGGGGTAATGAATTAAAATTAAAGGAGGTCCGGTCGCCAAAATTTTCTTTGGGCCGAGGTCCGAATCTCAAGTCTGTGCTACGACTCAGAAATATTGTAGTAACTGTATATCTATCAAAAACATGAGAAATGTACAATTTCCTTAGCATTTCAACAATATTTATTGTCAAGTTACATCTGGTGATCCCAGATCAAGTTAAATCTGGTGTCCCCATCACAGTGCCCCTTTACATCAGGTGTCCCCATCACAGTGCCCCTTTACATCAGGTGTCCCCATCACAGTGCCCCTTTACATCAGGTGTCCCCATCACAGTGCCCCTTTACATCAGGTGTCCCCATCACAGTGCCCCTTTACATCAGGTGTCCCCATCGCAGTGCTTCTTTAAATCAGGTGTCCCCATCACAGTGCCCCTTTAAATCAGGTGTCCCCATCACAGTGCCCCTTTACATCAGGTGTCCCCATCACAGTGCTTCTTTAAATCAGGTGTCCCCATCACAGTGCCCGTTTACATCAGGTGCCCCTTTACATCAGGTGTCCCCATCACAGTGCCCCTTTACATCAGGTGTCCCCATCACAGTGCCCCTTTACATCAGGTGTCCCCATCACAGTGCCCCTTTACATCAGGTGTCCCCATCACAGTGCCCCTTTACATCAGGTGTCCCCATCGCAGTGCTTCTTTAAATCAGGTGTCCCCATCACAGTGCCCCTTTAAATCAGGTGTCCCCATCACAGTGCCCCTTTACATCAGGTGTCCCCATCACAGTGCTTCTTTAAATCAGGTGTCCCCATCACAGTGCCCGTTTACATCAGGTGCCCCTTTACATCAGGTGTCCCCATCACAGTGCTCCTTTACATCAGGTGTCCCCATCACAGTGCCCCTTTACATCAGGTGTCCCCATCACAGTGTCCCTTTAAATCAGGTGTCCCCATCACAGTGCCCCTTTAAATCAGGTGTCCCCATCACAGTGCCCCTTTACATCAGGTGTCCCCATCACAGTGCCCCTTTAAATCAGGTGCCCCCATCACAGTGCCCCTTTAAATCAGGTGTCCCCATCACAGTGCCCCTTTAAATCAGGTGTCCCCATCACAGTGCCCCTTTACATCAGGTGTCCCCATCACAGTGCCCCTTTAAATCAGGTGCCCCTTTAAATCAGGTGTCCCCATCACAGTGCCCCTTTAAATCAGGTGTCCCCATCACAGTGCCCCTTTAAATCAGGTGTCCCCATCACAGTGCCCCTTTAAATCTGGTGTCCCCATCACAGTGCCCCTTTAAATCTGGTGTCCCCATCACAGTGCCCCTTTACATCAGGTGTCCCCATCACAGTGCCCCTTTACATCAGGTGTCCCCATCACAGTGCCCCTTTACATCAGGTGTCCCCATCACAGTGCCCCTTTAAATCAGGTGTCCCCATCACAGTGCCCCTTTAAATCTGGTGTCCCCATCACAGTGCCCCTTTACATCAGGTGTCCCCATCACAGTGCCCCTTTACATCAGGTGTCCCCATCACAGTGCCCCTTTACATCAGGTGTCCCCATCACAGTGCCCCTTTACATCAGGTGTCCCCATCACAGTGCCCCTTAACATAAAATGTGCACATCAGGATTTCCCTTAACATAAAATAAGTGTCATGCTGATGGGCACATTTTATATTAAGGGGCACTCTGATGGACACAACAAAACATGCCCCTTAACTTAAAATTTGCCCATCAAAGTGCCCCTTTTAATATAAAATGTACCTATCAGTGTTGCTCTTAAAATAAAATCTGCCCATCAGCGTGCCCCTTAACATGAAATAAGGGTCACACTGATGGGCACCTATTATGTTAGGAGGCATTCTGATAGACAATTTTTATTTTATGGGGCATGCTGATGAGTATATTTTTAATGTGCACATCAATGGGCATATTTTGTAGGGCACATTTTGTTGTACCCATCAGCGTGCCCCTTAACAAAATATGCCCATCGATGTGCACATTAAAAATATACCCATCAGCGTGCCCCGTAAAATAAAATTTGTCCATCGGATTACCCCTTAACATAAAAGGTGCCCATCAGCGTGACCCTTATTTTATGTTAAGGGGCACGTTGATGGGAAAATTTTATGTTAAATGGCACTCTGATGGGCACATTTTATTTTAAGGGACACGCTGATGGGTATATTTTTTAATGTGCACATCAATGGGCATATTTTGTTAAGGGGCACCTTAACAAAACATGCCCATCAGTGTGCACATAAAAAATATATCCATCAGCGTGCCCCTTAAAATAAAATGTGCCCATCAGAGTGTCCTTTAACATAAAATTTTCCCATCAGCGTGCCCTTTACAAAAAAAAGCCCCTTAAAATATGCCCAACAGTGTGCACAACACTGATCACTAATAGATAACTAATGTGCCCACATACCTTAACTGCAGGAGTGTGGGCACAACTGAAGCTGCCTCGCACTGAGATCCAGGACCCGGGAACCGCGGGCAGCAGGGGGGCGGGGCGCGCACGTGACGTCACACCCCTACTGCCCGTGTCTCTTCAGCTCCGAGAGACGCGGCCAGGAGCAGGGGGCGGGCGCATGCGCGCAGCGTCACTGGTTGCTGGGGAAACCCGCGGTCCCAGCAAACCAGTGATTGCTGTCGCTTGCTACACTGGCGGCATGGCGGTCCGGGCAGAAGCGCTGCTCGGTCCGGACTCGGACCGTGGGCCGCCATTTAGTGACGGCTGCCCTATATTATCAAAAGTATTATTAACTCTAATGGCATCACAGTCTTAAGCCTCCTACACATGGTACGATTGTTGGACTATTGTCCTTACATAGTAGGTGAGGTTGAAAAAAGACTCAAGTCTTAAATGTAAACTTACATAATATTTCTCATTTTGAAAGATTTTGTCTCAAGGAACCACATGCTAAAGGTCGTATTACATCATTGTATACACAATTGATATCTAATTCTAATACTGTTATACCTAAATATGTGGCCAAGTGGGAATAAGATTTGGATTGTACGATCGATTCTAGGTCTTGGTCCAACATATGGTCTTTCACAAAATCTTCCTCTATAAATATATTGGCGTCTGAATCATCATATAAAGTTCCCACACGCTGGTATTTGGTTCCTGCGAGAATCGCCAAATTCTCAACAGACAACACTGGCCTCTGCTTTCGTGGCTGTCCAGAAAAAAGGTACCTATATACATACCTGGTGGCATTGCTCAATTGTACAATCATTTTGGAAAAAGATCTTTCTGATAATTACAAAAATTTTTGATCGTCCAATTTTTCCAGACCCAATTATAGCTCTCCTTAATTTAAAACCAGCCTTTCTGAATCAGAAACAATTCAAATTAGTTCTTATGCCGCGTACACACGGGCGGACTGTATGGCCTACTTAGTCCGTCGAAACACATTTCAGCGGACAGTCCGCTCGTGTGTGGGCTTCAGCGGACTTTTTCAGCGTGCAGTCCGGCGTACTAAGTATTTCGGATTTTTCGAAATTCTGTCCGTCGTACTTTGGTTTCAGCGGACAATCCGCTCGTCAGTAGGCTAGTTCGATGGACTAAGAATGGCGCATGCCCAGAAAGGATTTACACGGCGGAAGGGTGCTTTGCTGTGTCTTGGACTTCCTATTTCCAGTCCCGTCGTACGTGCTGTACACGTCATCGCGCAAGCTTTCGACGGACTGTTTGTGCATCCGTGTGTGGTCAAGTCCGTTCATTCGAAAGTACGACGGACTGTCCGTCGGATTGTATGACGGACTAAGTAGGCCATACAGTCCGCCCCGTGTGTACGCGGCTTTACACTTCTGATAGCCGCAAAGCAGACTATAGCCAATGCGTGGAAAACAGATGTGGTGAATATTGCAGAAACCAAACGTAGAATGAATCAATCTTTCATCCATGCTAAAATAGACGCTATAGATAAAAACCAGATGACAAAGTTTGATATCATATGGAAAGCCTGGATTAAATATTATACGTCAGATAATATTGACAACCGAGTTTTATTGTTATGGTGATATGGATTTTTTATAGAATTACAACATTAGATGATATATAAAACCTCCTCCGGAGAATTATTCCCTCCCCTTCCCCTCCTATATACCTTTTATGTTCTTCCCTTACTATATAATACTTACTATAAACATACTTTAGAAGTTATGGTCAAAACTTTTAAATCATATATTTTCTTTTAGATATATTTATATTTTCTTGGGATTAAAATGTTTAAAACTCAGCTATAAGAATGTTTTCAAATTCTAAAATATATAAGGCCATTTATTGTCATTCCCACGAGAATATCTTGAAATTCTTCTTTGCTTTGTATCATCCGTACTTCAATATGTCTACTTTTTATTTCTGGTATCACATAATTTGTCTTATATTCTGTACATGTAATTTATTTTAACATAAAAAAAAAAAATTTGAACGAAAAAAAGACTCAAGTCCATCAAGTCCAACCTATGTGTGTGATTATATGTCAGTATTACATTGTATATCCCTGTATGTTGTGGTCGTTCAGGTGCTTATCTAATAGTTTCTTGAAACTATCGATGCTCCCCCCCCCCCCCCGTTGAGACCACCGCCTGTGGAAGGGAATTCCACATCCTTGCCGCTCTCACAGTAAAGAACCCTCTACGTAGTTTAAGGTTAAACCTCTTTTCTTCTAAGTTTAATGAGTGGTAACAAGTCTTGATAAACTCCCTTCCGTGAAAAAGTTTTATCCCTATTGTGGGGTCACCAGTACGGTATTTGTATATTGAAATCCTATCCTCTCTCAAGCGTCTCTCCAGAGAGAATAAGTTCAGTGCTGATATCCTCCAGACCCTTTGTTAGCTTTGTTGCCCTTCTTTGAACTCGCTCTGTTTCCAGTACATCCTTCCTGAGGACTGGTGCCCAGAACTGGACAGCATACTCCAGGTGCGGCCGGACCAGAGTCTTGTAGAGAGGGAGAATTATCGTTTTATCTCTGGAGTTAATTCCCATTATTAATGCCAATATTCTGTTTGCTTTGTCCTAAAATCTTACCGTTAGTATGCGCCTTCTGACAATTGTTGTCCAACTTTCGGCCAACAAATGTTGGGTAGCAGGCTAGTAAATTTTTAGCGGACAGCGGTTTGACGTCAGATTTACATATGGTCAGTACACAAATCCGTCACACATAAGTCGAAAGTACAAACACGCATGCTCGGAATCAATGCTCGCCGAATTCGAAATTAGCAGAAGGGCCCCAAAGGGTGGCGCTCAGGAGCTGAAATCCCTCGTAGCACGTTTGAGTTTGTGCTACAATAATTGTGTACTGTTAGTACGCAAGACAAGATACTGGCACACGCCCTTTTGACAAAAGAAAAATCAGACGCTCGGTTGGTAAACAATTGTACTGTGTGTACAAGGCTTTAGTCCGTAGGGTTCAATGTGGAGTTGGCCCATCCTTTGCAGTTATAACAGCTTCAACTCTTCTGGGAAGGCCGTCCACAAGGGTTAGGAGTGTGTCTATGGGAATGTTTGACCATTCTTCCAGAAGTGCATTTGTGAGGTCAGGCGCTGATGTGGATGAGAAGGCCTGGCTCACAGTCTCCGCTCGAATTCATCCCAAAAGGTTGAGGTCAGGACTCAGTAGGCCGGTCAAGTTCCTCCACCCCAAACTCGCTCATCCATGTCTTTATTGGTCTTGCTTTGTGCACTGGTGCGCAGTCATGTTGGAACAGGAAGGGGCCATCCCCCAAACTGTTCCCACAAAGTTGGGAGCATGAAATTGCCCAAAATGTCTTGGTATGCTGACGCATTAAGAGTTCCCTTCACTGGAACTAAAGGGCCAAGCCCAACCAAATGATTTGGACCAGTACACAAAGCAAGGTCCATAAAGACCTGGATGAGCAAGTTTGGGGTGGAAGAACCTGACTGGCCTCAACCCGATAGAACTCCTTTGGGATGATTAGAGCAGAGACTGCGAGCCAAGCCTTCTCGTCCAACATCAGTGCCTGACCTCACAAAGGCGCTTCTGGAAGAATGGTCAAACATTCCCATAGACACACTCCTAAACCTTGTGGACAGCCTTCCCAGAAGAGATGAAGCTGTTATAGCTGCAAAGGGTGGACCAACTCAATATTGAACCCTACAGACTAAGACTGGGATGCCATTAAAGTTCATGTGCGTGTAAAGGCAGGCGTCCCAATACTTTTCACATTATAGTGTAGCTGCCTCCCCGATTCAGTGATGTTCACTGTGCAACCCTACCCAGGGCTGTACAGTCTTCACAAATAAAGCCCATGGCCAAGTCCTCTTCATACAGCACATGGTGCATTTATTCCTATGGCTGTGCCCAGGGCTCCTGCCAACAGTCCTGTAGAATGTTGGTTTCCCATAGGAATGTTACTGGGTGGGCTGCACTTTTTCAGGGGTAGGGAAACTATTTAAAAGGCAACATCACTATGTGTCTCCCTGCGTTGTAACCCTTGTTGTCTGCTTGAGACTACAAGGGACCCTTTCAACAAACCTTATACAGACATTGTCCACTGTTGTCACCATCAGAAAACTGGCCCTGAGAAATTCCATGCAGCTGTTACTGGAGTGTATGAAGTATTCTGGCGCCGCCATCTTGGGTATGGGAATCAGGAAATGGAGCCTTTCGGCTTCATTTCCCGGTTCCCTACTGCGCATGCGCGAGTCGCGCTGCGCAATAAGGACGGTCTCGCTGCCTCTGGGATCTGTGTGTTTCCCAGCAGGCAGCGGGGCACTTGCGGAAAGGGGTGGGCACTTGCGGAAAGGGGCGTAATCTACGCCCCTTTCCGCAGAGAGCTATCCCGGAAGTGGGTGCAGATACCTGTACTGTACAGGTATCTGCACCCCCCTCCCCCCTGAAAGGTGCCAATTGTGGCGCCGGAGGAGGGGAGGGTTCCGATGAGCGGAAGGTCCACTTTAGGGTGGACCTCCGCTTTAATTCCTCATATTGATTAGTGGTAGAGTTGCACTGAATGGAAATTTTGGTACCAATCCCGAAAAATTCAGGCCGAAAACCGAAAATGACAGTTTTATTTACATTACATAACATATTTACATATAATTGTATTAATTTCAACGTTTTAATTAATATTTTGAGTTTAAATGAATGTTAACCGATTGACGTCCACGCTATAACCGAATGACGGCCACAGCGCGGACCTTAAATTTTCGGGAGGCCGTCATATGACGGCCTCCCCTGTGCACGCTCCCTGCAGAGCGCCCTGTGATCACAGAGTCACTGAGACTCCGGTGATCACCGATGCGAGTAAGGGGTCGGTCCCGGCCTCTTACCATGTGACCAGCTGTCAGCCAATGACTGCTGAACACATGATTTAAACAAAAGCTCGATAATCGTTTTTTTTTTCTCCTCACCCTGATAGTGTGAGGAGAAAAAAAAGCCGATCGCCAGCTTATCTGAAAGGGACATCGGTCCTGAAGAGAAAGAGGAAATTATGTCTCATCTATGCCCACCACTACCCCCTGCTAGTGCAACCTGCCAGTGCCCACCAGTGCCACCTATCAATGCCCACAAGTGCCACCTATCAAAGCCCACCAGTGATGCCAATCAGTGCCACCTAGCTGTGCTGCCTATCAGTGTAATCGATCAGTGCCCACCACTGCCACCTATCAGTGCCGCCTAATCAGCGCACATCCATGAAGGAGGAAAATTACCGGTTTTAAAATTTTATAACTAAAAAAAAAAAAAAGTAAAAAATTTGGTCTTTTAAATTTTTTTTAACAAAAAATAAAAACCGAGAGGTGATCAAATACCACCAAAAGAAAGCGCTATTTATGGGGAAAATATGATAAAAATGTCACTTGGGTACAGGTTAGCATGACCGCGCAATTGTCATTCAAATTGCATCATCGCTGAAAATTTCTCTGGACAGGAGGGGGGTTTAAGTGCCCAGTAAGTAGGTGCTTTATTTACTGTCGGTCATTATCAGCACCTGAATATACTGAATTTACAAGAAGGCTGCAGATGTTGTAATGCACATATGTCGAACACAGGGCCTGGGGGCCAAATCGCTCCCGCCATGCCTTATGTGGCCCTCGTACCCAGTTTTGCAGGCTAAACGTAGCAGAACTCCATTTCACCACCTCTGACTCTCACGCTCCTGCTCCCTGCTGTCACTTGTAAATCTAGAAGTCTTCTGTGTTTACAAGGGACGGCTATGCTCTCACTGGCTCCTGAAATGAACAGATCCCTACACGCACTCAAGGTGGGGACAGATCTGAGAGAGAGAAAAAACAATCTAGGGAGTGAGGCAAGACTGCCTACACAGGGAGGTACTAGACACGGGCCAGGTAGGAGAGAGATGCGAGGAAGCTTTTGGGGGGGGGGGTTAGTTGGGGTTGCACACGGTGCTTAGCACACTCTGTACACAGCACACCCCTGAACTCTGCACTCTGTACGTAATGCAGTTCTGAACCCTGCACTCTGTACATAGTGCACCCCTAAACTCTGCACTCTGTGCATAGGACACAGCTGAAACTGCGCTCTGTACATAGAGCACCCCTAAATCCTGCACTCTGTACATAGTGCACCCCTAAACTATGAACTCTGTGCATAGGACACCACTGAAACTGCGCTCTGTACATAGAGCACCCATAAACCCTGCACTCTGTGCATAGGACACAGCTGAAACTGCGCTCTGTACATAGAGCACCCCTAAACCCTGCACTCTGTACATAGTGCACCCCTAAGCTCTGTACTCTGTGCATAGGACACTGCTGGAACTGCACTTTGTACATAGCGTACCCCTGAACCCTGCACTCTGTACATAGTGCACCCATAAACTATGCAATCTGTGCATAGGACACTGCTGAAACTGCACTCTGTACATAGTGTACCCCTGAACCCTGCACTCTGTACATAGTGCACCCCTAAACTCTGCACTATGTGCATAGGACACAGCTGAAACTGCGCTCTGTACATAGAGCACCCCTAAACCCTGCACTCTGTACATAGTACACCCCTAAACTATGAACTCTGTGCATAGGACACCACTGAAACTGCGCTCTGTACATAGAGCACCCCTAAACCCTGCACTCTGTACATAGTGCACCCCTAAACTCTACACTCTGTGCATAGGACACTGCTAAAACTGTACTCTGTATATAGCGCACCCCTGAACCTTGCACTCTGTACATAGTGCACCCCTAAACTCTGCACTCTGTGCATAGGACACAGCTGAAACTGCGCTCTGTACATAGAGCACCCCTAAACCCTGCACTCTGTACATAGTGCACCCCTAAACTCTGCACTCTGTACATAGTGCACCCCTAAACTCTGCACTCTGTGCATAGGACACAGCTGAAACTGCGCTCTGTACATAGAGCACCCCTAAACCCTGCACTCTGTACATAGAGCACCCCTAAACCCTGCACTCTGTACATAGTGCACCCCTAAACTCTGCACTCTGTACATAGTGCACCTCTAAACTATGAACTTTGTGCATAGGACACCACTGAAACTGCGCTCTGTACAGAGAGCACCCCTAAACCCTGCACTCTGTACATAGTGCACCCCTAAGCTATGTACTCTGTGCATAGGACACTGCTGGAACTGCACTTTGTACATAGCGTACCCCTGAACCCTGCACTCTGTACATAGTGCACCCCTAAACTATGCAATCTGTGCATAGGACACTGCTGAAACTGCACTCTGTACATAGTGTACCCCTAAACCCTGAACTCTGTACATAGCGCACCCCTAAACCCTGCACTCTGTACATAACACACTTCTGATCTCTGCACTCTGTATGTAGTGTAATCCTGACGCACCCCAGATACAACTGGCCCTTTGAGGGCAACCATACTCCTGATGCGGCCCCCGATTAATTGAGTTTGACATCCTTGTTGTAATGGATGAATAAAGGGGAAAACAAGTATTTTATTTTAAAATGGCAGCAGTTTGATACCCAAGACTTTATACAAAATGAAATGTCATGCAGTTAGAGGATTTATCAAGGAAACCTTTAGCATCGAGAAAACCTTTGTTGTGAGAAATACCAGTTTCCATACAGAAAACTGGCCTATTTCGCTTCCTTCTGAAATAAGTTTTTATGCACTGAAATTTTTTGTTTGATCCTAGCTTTGTCCAATTTTCAGCATGGTGATATCCGCGTGGCTGAGAAATGCTGTGTACGAGTGCTGGGAAATATGTGCTTTGAGATGTTAATCTTGTGAAGCTGTTAAATGAGCCTTAAACTTTTTTCTCTCTGTTAAAGAAGTGTTAAGAGAGGGAAAGTGAGCCAGATTCCTCCAGGCTATGTAACGCTGTGCCGCATACATCGTAAAAGCAATAAACATTTACATCTATTAGCAGAGAATTATTACTTCAGCCTTGTTCACATGGGCACCCGGACATTTCGCTTGGCGCTCATCCCTGCCGTGTGCAACGGTCTCCCAGAAAGCTGACCACCAGCTTTAAAGTGCACCTGTGCCCAGACTATGGGCATTAACCTGTTGTGGAAATTGTAATACACACCCCAAACAACATTATCAAAATGTGCCCTGCCATCCTGCTCTGCTGTCGCTCCCCTACCCACATTTACCAGCAATTCCTACTGCAAAACAGATGCTGGAACACTCTAGGTTGCCAGCAGAAGGAGAGGATGCAATCCAAGATGGATACTCTGGAGTGGACACTGGGAGAGCCAAAAATAGAGAAAACTACAATGCCCCAAGCTGGTACAAAAAGGAGGACTAAAGATGTATCCTGCTGGTGAGATTCCTCAATTGAATTGACATGTTTCGGGGGCCCCTACTTCAGAATCATTCTCTCTAGTAAGAGTTTGCCAGCATCTGTTGGCATGACCCGACGTTCCTCTGGATGATCTGTCTTGATGATATGTCCCGATCAAGTCACTCGAATGTAAGTGCATTTTTTTTTTCTAATTTTTTATTCATTAAAGTAACTTTGGTTTTTGCTTTTTTTTTCTAATTTTATTTTTGTCAGTGGGAATAATGACCTGATACATTGATGGTCATTATGAGTAGAGATGGCCTTGCGATTTGCCCGGCGGTCGGTTCGCGGCTAATTTTGCGTGTTCGCGATTCCCTGGTGTCAGTGCTCTCTCTCTATCTCGGTGCTGGTGTCAGTGCTCTCTATCATGGTGCTGGTGTGGTGTCAGTGCTTTCTATCTCGGTGATGGTGTGGTCTCAGTGCTCTCTATCTCGGTGCTGGTGTGGTCTCAGTGCTCTCTATCACGGTGCTGGTGTCGGTGCTCTCTATCTCGGTGCTGGTGTCAGTGCTCAGTCTCTATCGCGGTGCTGGTGTCAGTGTTCTATCTCAGTGCTGGTGTCAGTGAGGGAGATAGCAGTGGAGAAGTCAATCAGCAGGCAGTGCCAGCACCATGGCTGAGGATCAGCACTGGACTGGCACCTCCGGACCACTGCAGTGGAGCCCTGCATAGGTGGGGGTAAGGGCGGGGCAGAGGGAGGGGCTCAAGCACAGGTTGGCACACTGGGACACTGGCAGATCATCTCCTGCACCCCCTTCATAGCCTGCCCTGACCTTCCCTCTCCTCCATGGCCTTCATGCGCTCCTGAATTGTCAAAATTTCACAGATAAATAAAGATTGCTTGTTGTTGTCGCTCCCAGATTCACTTAATACTTTTGTTATGTCAGTGTCCATGTGGTGGGACTATGTGTGCACAGCTAGTAAGTATTTTGTGGCTGAAAATATGACCTGTAGATTTTTAAGGTTCGCCTTCCATTAAAGTCAATGGGGTCCGCCGCAAACTTTGCGGTTCGTGGACTTTTGGCCGCGTTCGTGAAACGTCCCGTCGGAAGTTCGCCCATCACTAATTATGAGGAATTCTGTTCTTTAAATTTTGCTGGTCAGTGGGAAGAGTGCTCCTTACATTGATGGTCTGCGTAGTGCCACTTTACATTAATGGTCAGTAGGATGAAGAATGCCCCTTACATTGATGGTCTGCGTAGTACCCCTTTACATTAATGGTCAGTAGCAGGAAGAATGCCCCTTACATTGATGATTTGCGTAGTACCCCTTTACATTAATGGTCAGTAGGAGGAAGAATGCCCCTTACATTGATGGTCTGCGTAGTGCCCCTTTACATTAATGGTCAGTAGGAGGAAGAATGCCCCTTACATTGATGGTCTGCATAGTGCCCCTTTACATTAATGGTCAGTAGGAGGAAGAATGCCCCTTACATTGATGGTCTGCGTAGTGCCCCTTTACATTAATGGGTAGTGGGGAGCATGCCCTTTGCATTGGTGGTCAACAAGAAGAATGCCATCTACATTAGTGGTCAGTGGGAACAATTTGTCCTAAATTGATTGTTGGTGTAGTGCCCCTTTACGTTTGTGTTAAATGGATAGAATGCCCCATTCGTTGATGGCCAATGAAAAGAATGTCACTTTATTTTGATGATCAGTGGGAAAATTTCCAAAAGTACATTGGTGGTCAATGGAAAGGATATGCCTTTTTTCATTGGAGATTAATGAGAAGAATGCCACTTTGCATTAATGGTTGGTGGAAAGAATGCCCCTTATATTGGTTGTCAATGCAAAGGGTATCCCTTTTACATTGGTGGTCAATGAGAAGAATGCCATCTACGGTAATGGTCAGTGGGAACAATGTCTCTTACATTGATTGTCAGTGTAATGCCCCTTTCCATTGATGTTAAATGGATAGAATGCTCCATTACATTGACGACCAAAGAAAAGAATGCCCCTTTATTTTGATGGCCAGTAGGAAGAATTCCAAAGTACATTGGTGGTCAATGGAAAGGATATCTCTTTTTTCATTGGTGGTTAATGAGAAGAATGCCACTTTACATTAATGGTTGGTGGAAAGAATGTCCTTATTTTGGTTGTCAAAGTGGTGCGCCTTATATTGATTGTCAATGTGGTGCCCCTTTACATTGGGTTTCAGTGGAAAGAAGGCTCCATTACACTGGTGGTCAGAAGAATGCCCCTTTCCATTGGTGGTCATTGGGAAGAATTCCACTTACATTGGAAGTCAGTAAGATGAATGCCTCTTACGTTAATGGTCCGTGGGAAGACTCCAAGAGATCATTGGTGGTGAATAGAAACAATTTCCCCTGACACTGGTGGTCAACAGGAAGAATGTCCCTATACATTGGTGCTCAGTGCTAAGAATGCCCACTTACAGATAGATAAAAAGATCATTAGTGTCAATGGTCACTCACCTGAGAGATGAGAGTAGAGGCTGTATTGGGCCCAGGCCATTTTTTCTGCCAAGTGATGTCAGTAATACCGTAGAACTATGCAGGCACTCTCAGGCAAGAGTTGTATATGAATATGCATGTAAGCTATTGAGCTTTTTTTTATTAAGCTATTAAGCTTTTTTTTCAACAAAACAGTGAGGATTAGCCTGGTATACTTGTGTAATGATACTTAGAACTCCACTTGCTAACTATAAATGTACATATCAAATAATTATGTGCAATATTTCTACCTGATGAAAAAGAAAAATACTGTATATGTACACTGCTATTTTTTTTAGACTTAAACATAATAAACAAGGAAAGAAAATATACTAAAACATTACTATATATTTAATTTAAAAACTGGTTTTCTCAGAATGCTTATATACTTACTTCCAAGGCCATTGATAAGGCAGTACAACTGGTCCTGTTGTAGTGGGCCTAGACCTCATCAGCTAAACAGGGGGGCCCAGGGAAACTTTATTGTTCATTTCTTCTAAATGAAGAAATGTATATTCTAGACCACAACTCCGCTCATACTTGCACTTAAATTACAATTTCCTGGGCCCCATCACTTCAACAGAGGGGTCCAAGAAGTGGGACTTTTTTTTCATTTTTAGGATGTAGGGTTGCTGTTTCGCTGCACCCCGGGAGGGGTGAGGCGAGGTTGGGGGCCCCAGTCAGGAAGGCTGTAAAGGGCCCCATGATTTCTAACAGCAGCCCTGCTTACTTCTGTAGATCGCTAACTGTCACTCCCACTAGCTTTCACAACGCTGGACACCAAAAGATCATGTTGGGGATGAAATGCTTCTTTTTGTAATGTGGGACCAATATTGTCATTCTAGTCAAAGCAGAACCTTTGCATTGGCACTCATTTTGAAAGATTTCAGCAAGTACACTGAGCTGTTTCATCTTGCAGTCTATGGAACAGAAGTGGGTATGAAACTGGAGGGATTGCGTTTTGTTACCCATTTAATAATCCTGAGTTTCAGATGCTGTCACTGCCATCCTTCCAGGATCTGTGAATAACCGTCTACCAGGACAATCTCAGGTCCACCAAGCTGCATGGAGGTTGACGATAAAAGTGATAGACAATTCATTAAAGAAATTTCTGTCTTAAGACAGAGTAAGGCAAAGCTGAGATAGTAATTATCTCATAATGTCTTCTCAGTGGGAGACCCCATAGCTTGTTATCGCGGTGATTGTTGGCCTTCATTACTATTTACATGGCGGCAACTTGTCTTCTAAATTGTTTCTGTTGGCCGTTGTCAAACTTCCTTTACAAAGGAAGCTAATAACGTTGACTTCAACATCATCGGCCTAATGAATTAAGCACAGCTAGGTTGATTATTGTCCCGTCTAGAGGATGGATTGATGTTCCTCAGCTGCTCGAATCATCCCTCTTATGCCGCGTACACACGACCAGACCTTTGATAGCAAAGGTCCGACGGAACGAGTCCGTTGGACAATTTGATTGTGTGTGGTCTCCATCTGATCCTTGCTTGCCAAAAATCCAGCGGACTTTATAAATAGAACATGCTTTCACTTTTCCCGCTGGATCCAGTTCGTATCGAGAAATCCGCTCATCTGTATGCTGTTCCGATGGACCAAAAACGATGCATGCTCTGAAGCAAGTACGAGATGGAAGCTATTGGCTACTGGCTATTGAACTTCTGTTTTATAGCCTCGTCGGACCTGCTGTACATCAACCCGTACTAGATGGGCGGACTTTGGTGTGATCATGTATAGTCCGTTTCGGCGGAACTCCGTCTAAAACTCAGTCGGAGTTCAGTCTGAGGAAAAGCCCGGTCGTGTGTACACGGCATTACACAAAAATTAAGGAAGACATCATTTTTTATTATTACAATTTATAATTACCTGTAACTTGCCCAACTCCTCTGATCTAGTATTGACTTTCCCTTGTAGTTTTATGCTACATGGGGGTCTTCTGGAAGCGATCTTGGGGATTCACCTAAATTCAGGTGAAACATCATTCTTCAGTTCCTTGATTTACAATATTTTGGGCCACTGCTGGAGAACCTTTTTAAATGATTTGTAACTCAAGCAGCCAAAACAACATTGTTTATCCTTTAGAGTGTAACTGTGATAGTTCTGGAAGTAATTTTTAACACTTAGCCAGTGTTTTTATGTTGCTGTAGGTTCCTAGAGGGTTGAATATGCAAGAAGCGTGCGTCCAGGGATAAGTGGATACCCAGTATCACTTAATCCAATGTTTGAGTCCAAGACCCCTGGACCCACAACCTAGGGGTGAGTCATTAAACCAAGCTGGGCTCACAAATGAATGCTGCAGAGAACAATGCTCATTTCCTTGTTCACCCACATTCAGGACCACACCTTGCCGGAGAAGAAGTGGCTCTCACTGGACCAAAGACATCTGGGGCTGATACAATGGAATTAGACCTTACTCTAAGCCCTTGTACACACGGTCGGAGATTCCGACGAAATGTTTCCTATCCAACCTATTTTGTCGGATATTCCGACTGGTTGTGGTCTGCATCGGACTGTTTCCATTGGAATATCCGACGGACCAACTTTTCCAACTTGCCTGTAAAATTTTCCGACAAAATGCTCCGATCGGACATACTCCGATCATGTGTAGCCTACTCCGACGGACAAAGTGCCACGCATGCTCAGATCAAATTCCTAGACCAAAGCTATTGGCTACTAGCCTGTACGTAGTCCCATCGTAACGAAATAACGTCATCACGTTATGTACAATCGGATTTTCCGACAACTTAATTCCACCGTGTGTATGCAACATCACTTCCGGACCTCTTCCGGAATTAATCCGTCGGAATTACTCCGATGGATTTGGTTGTCGGAATCTCCGACCGTGTGTACAAGGGCTTACTCCTCTAATCTAGTGTTGATTTGCCGTTGTAGGCCTATTCTACAAGGTGTTTTTTTTAAGATACCAATCATGGGGTGATTGATCTAAACGGAGATGAAGCTCTAGTCTTCAGTTCCTTGATTTGCTAGGCCTTGGATCATTGCTGGGAAATGTTTTGAAATTACCTTTATCTCAAGAAGCTGGAACAGCATTATTTTATTCCGTTAAAGTGTACCTGTCACAGCTCCTCTGCTGGCCAATTTTAAGGCTAGGCCAGTGTTTGTATGTCGTTGTATTGTTATAGGTTCCTAGTGTGTTAACAGGCTGAATATGCAAGCAATGAGTGGATGCCGAACGCCAATTACTCACTGCTTGCAAGTCCAGAATGTCATGACCCCACCCCCTGGGGTAGCGTCATTAAGCGTAGTTGGACTGGCAACAGAATGCTGCAGAGAAGGATGCTTGTGTAATTTTGTGAGGGGCATGTTCTACTGCATTTAGGACCACACATGGCCGGGAAAGACTTAGCCCCTGTACACACAGTCGGAGATTTCGACAACCAAATCCGTCGGATTTTGTCCGTCGGATCTTGTCCGAAACTGTTGCATACACACGGTCGGACTAAGTTGTCGAAAAATCCGATCATTCAGAACGTGATGACGTAATTTCGTTACGATCGGACTACGTTCAGGCTAGTAGCCAATAGCTTTGATGTAGGAATTTGATCTGAGCATGCGTGGCACTTGGTCCGATCAAAATTCTCTACACATGATCGGAGTATGTCCGATCGAACCAGTTGGTCGGGAAATATTTCCAACATGTTGGAAAATTGGGTCCGACGGATATTCCGACGGAATCAGTCCGATGCATACCACACACAGTCGGATTATCCGACGACACGGTCCGATAGGACACATTCCGACGGATTCTCCGACCGTGTGTACAAGGGCTAAGACCTCACTTGTCACCTCACCAGATCAAGGATATATAGGGTTCATACACTGGACTTGGGATTAAACCCAACTCCTCTGATCTAGTGTTGACCGACCCTCGTAGTCCTTTTTTACAATGGGGTTTTCTAGATCCTAATCTTGGGGCTTCACCTAAATTGAAGTGAGGCACCAGTATTCGGGTTTTTACATTGCGAGGCCTTGATCCATTGCTGGAGAAAAATGCGACTGATTATTTCGCAACTGAGTTTTACCAAACAAATGACTAACTGTTCCTGCTAAGAGGGCATTAGGCCTTCTTAGCAATGTGACTTTTAATGTGTCTGAAGTTCAGTTTTAAATAATACATTTTACTTTGAGAACCTCTTTAAAATTTTAATGTGTGTTTTTGTTCTTAGTCCACCTTAAATAGTAGAAACAAACAATACAACGTGTGGTTTGCTAGAATGGTTGAACACTGAGTGAATGGATGACTGACCGCCCAGGACAGAGGTCCTGTCTTTAGCAGTGCAGTTGGAATTGAATGTCGCTATCTGGTTTCAGGCTGACTGAAAGTGTTAACTGACTTTTTAAAGAGGTTAATGGAGTTTTTGAAGCGATAAAAGTGCTGGAAAAATTCAGGCTGGCTCGCCAATGTTCCTGGCTGCTTAAGTAAATAAAGGTTCTCAGTTAATGTGTCTGCTTTCTTTATCTGAGCTGTCTGAAAACCGACTGGATGTTTTCTCGGTTTGTTGTTGAATTTGCAGCAGCCTGCTTTTTATGGTTAGCAACTGTCTGATATTTTACCATCTCAGCTGGTATAAAAGTGTCCTTTAGGCCAGTGGTCGCCAAGCTTTCAGACTTCACGGACCACTAAACTCCGAACCCGCGGACCACTAACATGAATTTTACATGCCTGCAGTGATCCGATTCTCTGCCCCACTCCCCCTGGATCACACTGCTGCCTTATACACAAAATGCTCCAGCTCTCTGCCCCCTCCCCCTGGATCACACTGCTGCCCTTTCACACAATGCTTTGGCTCTCTGCCCCCTCCCCCTGGATCACACTGCTGCCTTATACACAGAATGCTCCGGATCTCTGCTCCCTTCCCCTATATCACACTGCTGCCTTATACACACAATGCTCTGGTTCTCTGCCCCCTCCCCCTGGATCACACCGCTGCCTTATACACACAATTCTCCGGCTTTCTGCTCCCCTCCCCCTGAATCACACTGCTGCCTTTACACACAATGCTCCAGTTCTCTGCTCCCCTCCCCCTAAATCACACTGCTGCCTTATACACACAGTGATCCAGCTCTCTGCCCCCCTCCCCCTGGATCACACTGATGCTTTATACACACAATGCTCCAGCTCTCTGTCCCCTCCCCCTGGATCACACTGCTGCCCTTTCACACAATGCTCCAGCTCTCTGCCCCCTCCCCCTGGATCACACCGCTGCCTTATACACACAATTCTCCGGCTTTCTGCCCCCTCCCCCTGAATCACACTGCTGCCTTTACACACAATGCTCCGGCTCTCTGCCCCCCTCCCCCTGGATCACACTGATGCTTTATACACACAATGCTCCGGCTCTCTGTCCCCTCCCCCTGGATCACACTGCTGCCCTTTCACACAATGCTTTGGCTCTCTGCCCCCTCCCCCTGGATCACACTGCTGACTTTATAACTCAATGCTCCGGTTCTTTGCCCCCTCCCCCTGGACCACACTCCTGCCTTATACACACAATGCTCCAGTTCCCTGCCCCGCTCCCCTTGGATCACACTGATGCTTTATACACACAATGCTTTGGCTTTCTGTCTCCATCCCCCTGGATCACACTGCTGCCTATAGCCCCATACACATGGGCAGAATGTCAGGACACATTTGCCGCTTAACAAAAATACCAGCCGACATTCTGCCCATGTGTATGTGATCTATCCGTCAGAAGCCGGTCGTTCAGCCCGCTTCTGTCAGACGTGCATGCTGGAAAACTAGCAGACGACCAACTACCGATCAGCATTCTCAGACAATAGCCTAACACAACAGCTCAGCGGGGGAGATCGCTGGACTAACCTTGCATGGCTAGTACAGGGGCTTTTTTTCTTGTAATCTCGCTACAAATTGTAGTGCAACCTCACTACAAACTCACTGCAAACTGTAGTGTGTACCAGGCTTTATACACACAATGCTCCGGCTCTTTTCCCCCATTCACCTGAATCACACTACTGCCTTATACACACAGTGCTCCAGCTCTCTGCTGCCCTCCCCCTGGATCACACTGCTGCCTTATACACACAATGATCCAGCTCTCTGCCCTCCTCCCCCTGGATCACACTGCTGCCTTCAGGCATGTACTGGCCATCGGGACTACCGGGAGATTCCTGGTGGGCCACTCTGATGTAAGGGGGCTGGTGATGGGCCACTCTGATGTAAGGGGGCTGGTGATGGGACACTCTGATGTAAGGGGGCTGGTGATGGGACACTCTGATGTAAGGGGGCTGGTGATGGGACACTCTGATGTAAGGGGGTGCTGATGGGACACTCTGATGTAAGGGGGCTGCTAATGGGACACTCTGATGTAAGGGAGTGCTGATGGGGCACTCAAAATGTAAGTGGGCCGGTCTGGATGAAGTCCAGTGCCGAATTTCTGTCCCAGTCCAGCCCTGGCTGCCTTATACACATAATGATCGAGCTCCCTGCCCCCCTCCCCCTGGATCACACTGCTGCCTTCCACGGAATTATAATTGGATCTCACCTCCTTATTCAGCCATGTGCTTGAGCTCCGTGCTCCCTCCCACAATCTATAATCAGCGCTGCCATTGGAAGGCCCCTCCTTCTTCACCTCCCGCTCTCTGCACTACTCCCAGCACCTCCCTCTGAGTTTATAGGAGCTGGAACTACAAAGGAGGCATCAGGTATTAATGTACGCTGACAGTATTGACTCTCAGCACGCATTGAGAACAATACTGGAAACAACATTGGGCAGGATAAATCCACCACATTGCTGATATACGGCATGACCCCTAGGAACCACAAAAATGTTGTCGTGGACCATTAGTGGTCCACTGACCACTGGTTGGTGAACACTGCTTTAGGCCAATGCTGGTGTTCATTGAATACAAAAGTCTGCAAAGGTTCCTAGTTTTTAGCCAGGCCATTGTATACTACTGGGTAGTAATTGGTCACATTCAAATGAACCTGTTCTGAAGTCGAGGACGTCTCGCTAGTTATCCAAGCAGATTCTTCAGTTCTCATGAGGCGCCTTGCAGTCCAACAGTTTTCAATTGTTCAAAGTATAAGGTTACATTTCTGAAAATGGTTTGCAGGAGGAGTAAAAAAAAGGCCATCTACATGAATCTGGAACAGCCATCCGTAAACAGGGGTAGGTGTTTTTGACACCATCTATCACCCTCATACAATAGCATTTTAACATCTCTACCCAGGCGATCTCACAACAGTTCACACCTTCAGCCAATGTAACTCAAATGATTAGCACATATCCCAGACATTATGGCACCGTGGTGATCAGATTACCAAAAACTTTCCCAACTTCTGTTCTCTTCTTGGACGATCAACATTTGCCATGATACATTCCATGGCGATTGGATTATTAGAACAGGGTGTTTCCACAAGCTTTCCATCCTGTTCTTCGACAATTGATATCTACCTTGATGCCAATGCATTTTGCTTGGATTAGGGCAGGGGTCTCCAAACTTTCTAAACTAAGGGCCAGTTTATTGTCTTTTGGGGGACTGGACTGTAGCCAGCGGAAGTGGTAATTTTTCTGGCATCAGTGGGAGTAAACATTGCCATATTTGTTATTAGGGGGTTAAAAGAATACCCCATTGTTGGTATCATAGGGAGGAATAATGCCCCATTATTGGTGTCAGTGGGAGAAATGATGCCCCATTGTTGGTGTCAGATGGTAGAATAGTGTGTTGTATCAGTGGGAGGAATAGTGCCCCAAGGGCTGGATAAAGGCAAGCAAAGGGCCACAATTTGGAGACCACTGGATTAGAATAACTGGCTTTCCCACGTGGATATAAATACTGGAGTACGTTCCTGATACTTATTAAAAGCTGCTTGGATGTGTAGTGAAAATTTTTTAACAGTATAGAGCAAGTCAAGTAAAATGTGACTTATTACTACCAGCTATTAAAGAGGAAGTAAACCCTGATGGGTTTACTTCCTCTTTGTTTTCCTGCAAAGGTAAAGCATAATGGGCTACTGTGCATCGCATAGTAGCCCATCATGTGTCACTTACCTGAAACATGATCCAACGATGTCACCGTTGTCCCCTCTTCCACAGAGCATCCATCTTCTTTCCAGGCATCATGGCTCCGGCGCTGTGATTGGCCCGAGCCGCAATGACGTCACTCCCGCGCATGCGCATGGGAGCCGCCACTAGCAGCATGCTCGGTGCGCTTGCGCCGTAGACAGCGGTGCCTGTCTTTTTGCAAATATCTCCTAAACCGTGTAGGTTTGGGAGATATTTCTTGGACCTACAGGTAAGCTTTAAAGCGGGGTTCCACCCTAAAGTGGAACTTCCGCTGATCGGAACCCTCCCCTCCTCCGGTGTCACAATTGGCACCTTTCAGGGGGGAGGGGGGTGGAGATACCTGTCAAAGACAGGTATTTACACCCACTTCCGGGCATAGACTGGCGTGGGAGTCTATGCCTCTTCCTGTCCTGCCGCGCTGTCTGCTGGGACACACACGGGTCCCAGAGACAGCGCGGACAATTTCTATTGCGCTGCGCGACTCGCGCATGCGCAGTAGGGAACCGGGAAGTGAAGCCGATTCGCTTCACTTCCTGATTCCCTCACCTAGAATGGTGGTGGCAGCAGCCGAGAGCCAAGCGATCGATCGGCCTCGGCTGCCGGCATTGCTGGACCCCGGGACAGGTGAGTGTCCATTTATTAAAAGTCAGCAGCTGTAGTATTTATAGCTGCTGGCTTTTAATATTTTTTTCCCCAGTACAGTCCCGCTTTAATCTAGGCTTACCTGTATGTCAAAGTGGTCTGTAAGGGTTTACAACCACTTTAAATACCAATTCATTATATGGGCAGGAAAAACATAAAGAAACATTTACACCCCCTTGTCCCAACACACCATTTGTGGAAGTTGATAAATACTGGTAGCACTGTTGATGTAGATGGCAATTATGTGGCTGGAAATGGGGGCTGTCTCTTCTCAGGAGCCGTGAAATGCATGGTTGGATGCAGAACTTACTGTGGAATGTTAGGCCAATTGAACCCTGATATATACAATATATTGCCAAAAGTATTATGACGCCCGCCTTTACATGCACATGAACTTTAATGATATCCCAGTCTTAGTCCGTAAGGTTCAATATTGAGTTGGCCCGCCTTTTGCAGCTATAACAGCTTCAACTCTTCTGGGAAGGCCGTCCACAAGGTTTAGGAGTGTGTCTATGGGAATGTTTGACCATTCTTCCAGAAGCGCATTTGTGAGGCCAAGCACTGATGTTGGACGAGATGACCTGGCTTGCAGTCTCCACTCTCATTCATCCCAAAGGTGTTCTATCGAGTTGAGGTCAGGACTCTTTGCAGGCCAGTCAAATTTCTCCACCCTAGACACCCTCATCCATGTCTTTTTGGACCTTGCTTTGTACACTGGTCCAAATAATTTGATGGAGGGGGGGGGGGGGGTTATGGCGTGGGGATGTTCTTCAGGGGTTGGGCTTGGCCCCTTAGTTTCAGTAAAGGGAACTCTTAAAGAAGAAGTAAACCCTGATGCGTTGGATAACTTCCTGCTCCCAACTTTTTGGGAACAGTTTGGGGATGGCCCCTTCCTGTTCCAACATGACTGCACAGGGCAAGATAGGTTAGGCTTAGAATGTGGCTGAGAACTTGAAGTAGGTTTAGCTTAAGGTTTTTGCTGAACCTCCTCTTTAAATTTCTTTTGTTTCCCTTTGACACATGAAAAGGACGTTCCAGGACAGGCAAAGTTTCGCCATTTCTAAATTCTTCTCTATTTGCAATTGAGATTCTGCGGCCGTATAGAAAACATATCTTCAGTACTCTTCTCTTTTGTTCTGTCGTTCTTCATTCCGATGTGGAGAACATAAAATATTGACGTCATTTATCTTTTCCGAGCTCTTTTATCCTGCGTTTAATCTTATCCTCATAGAAAGAAAGTATCGGAACACAGAATAAAAAAAAAAAAAAAACCAGCGCTTACCTCCGGCAACAATGTGTCACTTTAACAACCAGTTTATACTGTGCAGGGTTTTTGTTGAACAATGTCAGGCAAATGTTAAAAAGAAATTCAATATTTAGTTTCATTTTCTGAATATTTAGTCTGTTTAAAGCTGAACTCCGGGATCAGCAAATAATTGTCTAAGTCCATTCGTCATGTGTCTTCTTCTTGAATCATGGTGTGCTTTGTGTATCTGTTCCAGATCTGTGCAGTCATCATGTTTCATGCACTGGGGGAAGGGATCGGGAGGTCCAGGCATGTTTTAGGTGTGGATGTGACAGGGATGCACTGCTGAGGACTGGAATAGACCTCATCAAACCTCAGAGTGACTAGGGCTTGCTGAAATGATGGCACCAGGCCCCCGGAGATGAGTGGGGGAGATGTGGTGCAGGGTGAGGTCCTAGATTACTCTGGTTCTAAGACCATCAACAATGGGGTCAGGATGAATAAAGGAGCAGTGTCCCATTCTCATTATTATATTGAATAATACTCTTGGGCAGGGCTTTTTTTTTTCAGCTGGAACTTGGTGGAGCTCAGTTCCACCCCCTCTGGCTCATGCCCTCTGCTCCCTGCTCACCACTATCACTTGTAAACACAGAAGTCCGGCTTCTGTGTTTACAAGCGACAGCTTCCACAGATCTGATCTGCTGAGCGGCTCCTACAGAGTTCAGGATGGGGACAAGAGAGATGCAGGTGCCCGGGGTACAATGTAGATGCCGCCACCCCCACTGGTAGGTCTCCCTGCAAGTGAGAGAGGCGGAGACACTTACAGCATGCCGGGAGGTACTAGAGACTCCTGGGTGCTTCCAATTAATACAGGAACAAAAATGTGGACATGTGGAAGATGGTGGAGCTTTTAAGGGGGGGAGGGGGGTAAATTGAGGGCAGTGGAGGGGGTTACATGCAGAGGTCAGACCTTAAGAGGGATGGAAGTGAGATGTGGATGGGGGATGCAGAGGCAAGCAGCTGTGGAAGAAGACTGAACTTTGTACTCAGTGTATAGCGCACCCCTGAACTCTGCACTCTGTATGCACTGCACACATGAAATCTGCACTCTGTATGCAGTGCACCCCTGAACTCTGCACTCCGTATGCAGTGCACCCCTGAACTCTGCACTAAAAACGGAAAAGGCTTTATTTCAAATTGTCATTAGCATGTTGAAGAGGAGGGAGGAGCCAGGTAAGGAAAAATATAAGCAGATTAAAATTTAGCGTTAAATAGAAGCTTTGCCTGTATTATGCGGCCTATTGCTGATCGGTGGTAATATCTGCATGCTGCTGTTTGTTTATTTGTGAACTTGCTGTGACTTTATCTAAAAAAAAAGAAGAAGAATGCAGCAATGCAGAATTTTCGTAGACCTCATCTATTCGCAGCAGCTGTCGTCCGGATTTGTTTGTATATAAATATACTTGTATATATTATAAATAGGATCCAGCTTTCCGAGGCTTCACCGTCTAAAAATATCGATATCTGCTGGTAGGAGGCAATAAAGAGGAAGCCTGTACACATCACATTGTATATTCTCTTTCTGCTTTACCTGTGCTGACATACACCCAGGAGGGAGGAGGCGCTCGGGAAACATCCGTAAAGCCGATATATAGAGGAGACGGGGGGGGGGGAATAATGTCCGAGCGTCGCTGATCCTTGTGCGGGGCTTATTTTATTCTCTGTGGTTCCGTTCATGCCTGCGTGTTTGGTAAATGCACGGGAAAACTTTTTTTTTTTTTTCGTGCGTTTACAAAACCGCATGTCGTGTTTGTGCTGCAATTCATTGTTAACATGCTAGCTGCAATTCATTGTTAACACGCTAGCAAGCCCAGTTGAAAAAAATGTGGCAAAAAAAAAAAGCGGCATGATCTGCTGTGCCGTGTTTGTTGCATGTAGGGCAGACAAGTGAAATGAGTGGGCTGCCCGATGCATGCCACATGAAAACGCTCATAAAAAAATGTGCAGGTGTGTGAATGAGGCCTAAGACTAGGTTTAGGGGTGTGTGTGTGTGTGTGTAAACCCACCACTCCTCTGAAAAGCAGCTGGCACTCAGATCACTTTTCAGAGACAATTGACTGGCAGTGAGGAGGGGCTGTGATGCCCCCTCACTGCCTGTTTTTATCCCTTTTTCTTTTTAAATCCCTGCTTTGTGAGGTTTGTAAACAAATCCCGGCCTAGTAAACAAGCCCCTGCTTTGTTCGATTTGTAAACACATCCCTGCTTTGTAAACACACTCCTGCTTTGTGAGGTTTGTAAACAAACCACTGCCTTGTAAAATATCTCCTGCTTTGTGAAGTTTGTTGACAAACCCTTCCTTGTAAACAAACCCCTACTTTGTGAGGTCTATATTGTAATCAAACCGCTGCATTGTGAGGTTTGTAAACAATACACTGCCTTGTAAACACACCCCTGTTTTGTGAAATTTTTAAACAAACCCCTACCTTGTAAACAAACTCCTGCTTTGTTCAATTTGTAAACAAATCCTTGCTTTGTAAACACACTCCTGCTTTGTGAGGTCTGTAAACAAACCCCTGCTTTGGGAGCCTTGTAATCAAACTCTTTCATTGTAAACAAACACCTACTTTGTGAGGCCTGTATGGTAATCAAACCCCTGCCTTGTGAGGTTTGTAAACAAACAACTGCCTTGTAAACAAACTCCTGCTTTGTGAGATTTGAAAACAAGCCCCTGTGTCTTAAACGAGCCCCTGTATTGTGAGATTTGTAAACAAACCCCTGCTTTGTGACGTTTGTAAACAAACTCCTGCTTTGTGAGGTTTGTAAAGAAATCCCTGCCTTGTAAACAAACCGCTGTTTTGTGAGGTTTGTAAACAAACCCCCGGCCTTGTAAACAAACCCCTGTGTCTTAAACAAGCCCCTGCATTGTGAGGTTTGTAAACAAACCCCTGCTTTGTGAGGTTTATAAACAAACCACTGCCTTGTAAACAAACTCCTGCTTTGTGAGGTTTGAAAATAACCCCCTGTATCTTAAACGAGTCCCTGTATTGTTAGGCCGCGTACACACGGGCGGACTGTTCGCCCAACTTTGTCCGCTGAACAGTGTTTGGGCGGACAGTCCGCTCGTGTGTGGGCTTTCAGCGGACAGTTTCAGCGGACAGTTTGACGAACAAGGTTTTTCGGAAATTCCGTAAAACTGTCCGCTGAAACCTTGTTTCAGCGAACAGTCCGCTCGTGTGTAGGCTTGTTCGTCAAACAAAGTTGCGCGCATGCTTAGAAAGGATTTTCACGCCGAAAGTTATAATGCAGTGTATAGGACGTCGTATTTTTCGTCCCGTCGTACGTGCCGTTCACGTCATCGCGCACGGTTTCAGCAAACTGTTCGTTCGTCGTGTGTGGCCATGTCCGTCCATGCTAATTTTGAGCGGACTGTTTGCCGAAACTGTTGGACGGACAAAGTTGGGCGAACAGTCCGCCCGTGTGTACGCGGCCTGAGGTTTGTAAACAAACCCCTGCTTTGTGAGGTTTGTAAAGAAATCCCTGCCTTGTAAACAAACTGCTGTTTTGTGAGATTTGTAAACAAACCCCTACCTTGTAAACTAACTCTTGCTTTGTGAGATTTGTTGACAAACCTCTGCCTTGTAAATAATCCCCTGCTTTGTGAGGTTTGTAAACAACCCCTGCTTTATGGGGTTTAGAGACAAACCCAGTGTTCCAAACAAACCTCTGCCTTGTAAACAAACCCCTGCTTTGTAAAGTTTGTAAATCTATGTATAGCACGCTATGTAAGGTCTTATTTAGACTTGGCAGTTTAGGGGGAGGGGTGTTAAAAACATGCGGTTTAGTGCCTTTTTCAGCACCCCCTCACCCAACACCCCTTCCCCTTTCCTAAGCTGCAGTGGATGGGGGTGTTTACATGCGGCAGATAAGGTGCTTTGCTTCATACCTGCAGCAAAAACGATGGCTTCTGTTGCATTTGGCAAGCGCCACCACCGCTGAATGTGACCCTTTCAAGGGATTGGGGATGCACTGCAAGGGCGCTGGTGTGGTATTTACCGGGTTAAAAAAAAAAATGGAGAGGCGGCTTCTTATCATCTCTGAAAAGTGTTCTGAATGCGATTGGAGGCACTCCAGTTTAGATGCAACATGATTGGCTCGTGAAGAAGATTTTGAAGTAAAATGGGCTACGCAACGTGATTGGCTGTCACATGATCGGAAGCTACTCTTGATTGTTTCCCAATCCTTAGTGCCGACCAGTGGCTGTCAATGACAACGTGGTTTTAGAACTATAAGCGCACACAGGTGCATACTCCTGGTTCTAAAATGGAACAACATTCTCTCGGCATGAGGAACAAGGGGCAAGAACTATTCATTTTTAGGAAGAACAAGCGCAAGGCCAAGCTTCATATTCAAATGATATCTCTAAGGCGGGCGCGTGGTTGCGGGGGTTGCGCCGTCTCCGGTGCACATCATCCCCCAGGTCGGTATGAATAGAAGAATCTCTGCGTGTTCTACAAGTCTTTACATTGTATCTCATTGTATCCCCTCTCAGGTTTGGCTCCGGCTGCCGAGGTTCTTCGGGGTAGTAAAGAACAAACGGTTGATTCTCCTCTTTCGACCGCGAGTAGCGCCTGGGGCCGCACAGACACCAGTCAGCCCTGACAGATAGGTTTCCTTTTAAACAATAAACGTGGCCCTCATCGGCTTGAGACAGTTTAGGGCTGGAAGCGGCTTGATGATTTTTATTTTTATTTTTCCTTGATTTTTTTTTTTTTTCGTTAACTGTAATATCCCGGAGCCAAGAAACCAATCCAATTAGAACGATTCCATGCCAGACATTGAAGGCTTGTCTATGTACCTGCTCCTGATAGGTGCCCGGCTCCGCGGTGGACCCAGGAACTTGTTGGCGAGCGCGTTGGCTAATTGCGCTTTCCTCGTATCGCTGTCGCGAGGAATTGGCGAATTGCTCAGAGCGAATCCCAAGACGGTAATGGCTGGCATGATCCGCTGGCTTTTTTTAAATTTTTTTATTAAACGTCAAAAAATCCATATTTCATCTTTGTTGTCTGCAAGAGATCGATTTCTACCTCTTCGCTTATTTCTCTTCCTAGACAATCCAGTTCTGGATTTCACTTTTAGACCCTGAAGGCAGTTTTCAGGCGTTTTAGGGCTAGAAATAGCGCCTGAAAAACACCTGAAAAACGCCTCCCATGCCACCTGAATCTGAAAGCCCCAGCGCTTTCACACTCAGGCGGCGCGCTTGAGGGACGTTAGAAAAAGTCCCGCAAGCAGCATCTTTGGGGCCATTTGGGAGCGCTCTCCCAAAACACCCCTGCCCGTCGCAATGAATGGGCGGCGCCCGAAAAGTGCTTCGGCAGCACCGCAACATGGGTGGCTTTGACTCCTTTCTTTGGCCGCTAGCGGGGGTTAAAAGCACCCCGCTAGCGGCTGAAAAGCGCAACTTAAATAGCGCTAAAGCACCGCTAAAACGAGCAACGCTTTAGCGCTAAAGTGGCCGCAGCCCCAGTGTTAAAGTAGCCTTATGCCGCGTACACATGACCGGACTTACCGGCAGACTGGGTCCGATGGACTTTCGCCGGAGTTCCGACGGACTTTCTGAATGAACAGACTTGGCCACACACAATCACACCAAAGTCCAACGGATTCGAACGTGATGACATACGACCGGACTAGAATAAGGACGTTCATAGCCAGTAGCCAATAGCTGCCCTAGCGTCGGTTTTCGTCCGTCGGACTAGCATACACCAAGCGGATTTCTCCATAGGAACTGGGTCCGGCGGAAAAATTTGAAACCTGTTCTATTTCTAAACTCCGTCAGATTTTTGGACAGCAAAGGTCCGATGGAGCCCACACACGATCGAATTATCCGACGGATTCGTTCCGTCTGACCTTTGCTGTCGAAAAAAGTCCGGTCGTGTGTACGCGGCATTATAGCTGAACTCTGGAGAGAAAAAGTTTCATCCAAATACTTTCCTCAGTAGCCACAAAAGGATACAAATCCACCCTGTGGGCACCAAAAGCTTTCTCAAACCCAGATCTTACCTTGTAAAATTAGCAGCGACTTCATCACTGTTCTGCACATACGCTATGTTGCCAAAAGTATTGGGACACCTGCCTTTACACGCACATGAACGTTAACCGCTTCAGCCCCAGAAGATTTGGCTGCTGAATGACCAGGCCATTTTTTTTTGCGTTAGGGCACTGCGTCGCTTTAGCTGACAATTTCGCGGTCGTGCGGCGTGGCTCCCAAACAAAATTGAGATCCTTTTTTTTTTCCCCCAAAAATAGAGCTTTCTTTTGGTGGATCGCCTCTGCGGTTTTTATTTTTTGCGCTATAAACAAAGAAAGAGCGACAATTTTGAAAAAAACCCACAATATTTTGTACTTTTTGCTATAATAAATATCCCCCCTTTTTTTTTTTTTTTTTTAAAGCTATTTCTTTCTCAGTTTAGGCCGATATGTATTCTTCTACATTGTTTTTGGTAAAAAAAACGCAATAAGTGTATATTGATTGGTTTGCGCAAAAGTTATAGCGTCTACAAAATTAATAGATTTATGGTATTTTTATTATTATTATTTTTACTAGTAATGCCGGTGATCAGCGATTTTTATCGTGACTGCGACATTATGTTGCACACATCAGACAATTTAGACACATTTTTGGGACCATTGGCATTTATACAGCGATCGGTGCTATAAAAATGCACTGATTACTGTGTAAATGTCACTGGCAGGGAAGGGGCTAACACTAGGGGGCGATCAAGGGGTTAACTGTGTTCCCTGTGTGTTTCTAACTGTAGGGGGGAGGGGACTGACCTAGAGGAAATGACAGATCGTGATTCCTAGCCATTAGGAACACACGATCTGTCACTCCTCACAGAACAGAACACACGTTCTACATTTACACACACAAGTCCCTGTTCTGCCTCTCGTGCCCGCAATTGCTCGTGGCTGGCGGTCATCACGAGCATCGGGCCCCCCCGGCAGTGCAGCGAGCCTGCTATTCCTGATCCTGCGAGCCGACGTATAGCTACGATGACTCGCGTGATCGTGCCGACCTGCTGCAGTAAAATGACGGCGGCTGGTTGGCGAGCGGTTAATGGCATCCCAGTCTTAGTCCGTAGGGTTCAATATTGAGTTGGCCAACCCTTAGGGCCGGTTCACACTGCGGGCGATGCGAGGCGACACCGACTTGCCTCGCCGCGACCTGCCGCGACCTCAGCGGCGACTTGCAAATGACTTCTGTATAGAAGTCAATGCAAGTCGCCCCGAGGTCGCCCAAAAGTAGTACAGGAACCTTTTTTCTGAGTCGGAGCGACTCGAGTCGCTCCTCTCAGAACGGTTCCATTGTACAGAACGGGGGCGACTTGTCAGATCGCGGCGAGGCAAGTCGTGTCGCCTCGCATCGCCCGCTGTGTGAACCGGCCCTTAGGAGTGTTTGACCATTCTTCCAGAAGCACATTTGTAAGGTCAGGCACTGATGTTGGACGAGGCCAGGCCAGTCATGGTTCCTCCACCCCAGACTCGCTCATCCATGTCTTTATGGACCTTGCTTTGTGCACTGGTCCAAATCATTTGGTGGAGGGGGGGATTATGGTGTGGGGGTTGTTTTTTAGGGGTTGGGCTTGGCCCCTTAGTTCCAGTGAAGGGAAAGGCAAGCAAGTTCCTCCACCCCAAACTCGCTCATCCATGTCTTTATGGGCCTTGCTTTGTGCACTGGTGCTCAGTCATGTTGGAACAGGAAGGGGCCATCCCCAAATTGTTCCGACAAAGTTAGGACCATGAAATTGTCCAAAATGTCTTGGTATGCTGACGCCTTAAGAATTCCCTTCACTGGAACTAAGGGGCCAAGCCCAACCCCAAAAAAACAACCCCCCACACCATAATCCCCCCTCCACCAAATTATTTGGACCAGTGCACAAAGCAAGGCCCATAAAGACATGGATGAGCGAGTTTGGGGTGGAGGAACTTGACTGGCCTACACAGAGTCCTGACCTCAACACCTTTGGGATGAATTAGAGTGGAGGCTACTAGCCAAGCCTTTCTATACGAAGTATGCAAAGACCTCCCATCAGTAGAGATGTATCCATTCAAGATTACATTGTATACAATTACCAATACTTCTGTGTTATTTATTTTTTCAATGGAAATTAACGGACTTCAAATTTCTTGATCATTTGTCCGAAGTCATGTGAGCGGATTATGAGCCCCTTCCCCCTCCCCCTGCACAGGGGCGTTCACGTTTGATCTCGCTATGGAACGCTGACCGTTTTTTTTTTTACGTAATAGGCAGCTCTGATTGGTCTCCCTGGGGCCACACATTGATTTTATTGAACAATCTGCAGCATTTGTGCTTTATACCAAGGATCCCGACATTACAGCTGGAAATCCGTAAAATGCAATTGTCACCAGAAATAGAAATGATCTGCAAACCTGGAGCCTTTCCCTGGGTTGGGCATCCTACCGGAGAGAAGATGTGTTATGCCACAGAGAGCCCGATGGGTAACCAGTGAGACTCAGGAAAAGCAGGAATCGGTGGGAATTAAAGTGGTTGTAAACCTCTGAAATTAAAAATGAATAAAGCATATCCTACTATATACCCTATTTCCCCCAAAATAAGACCTAGCGTGATTGTTGGTGATGGCTGCAATATAAGCCCTACCCCCCCCCCCCCAAATAAGCCCTAGTTAAGGTCCTTGTAGGTCTTATTTTCAGGGCAGGGCTTATTTTCGGGGGAAACAGGGTAGGGCTTATTTGGAGGGGTAGGGCTTATATTGCAGCCAACACAGACAATCACGCTAGGTCTTATTTTCGGGGGAAACAGGGTAGGTACGTGATCTGGCACAGAAGAGCCATTCTGCCGCCATACATCTAAGTGCTGCGGCCCTCAAACGGTTGATGTTCGGTGAACTAAATCTGGTGAGTTTGTGTATTTCATGTACAGATGTTGGGAGGGGGTTTAAAATTAGTTTTATATCCACATAAAACGCTTGTTACTGTACCACATGTTATTACACGTACAGTAGCCTTGTGTGTATGTGCCTTCAGAGCTGTGTTAGCCAAAAGGGAATCCATCTTAACCACTTCGCACCCAGGCCAATTCTGACATTTCTCTCCTACATGTAAAATTCATCATTTTTTTGCTAGAAAATTACATAGAACCCCCAAACATTATGTATGTGTTTGTTTGTTTTTAGCAAAGACCCTAGAGAATACAATGGCGGTCGTTTCAACTTTTTATCTCGCACAGTATTTGCGCAGCAATTTTTCGAGCGCGTTTTTTTCAGAAAAAACTGTTTCATGCTTAAAAAAAAAAACAGTAAAGTTAGCCCAATTTTTTTGCATAATGTGATAGATGCAGATACGCCGAGTAAATAGATACCCAACATGTCACTCTTCAAAATTGCACGCGCTCGTGGAATGGCGCCAGACTTTGGTATTTAAAAATCCCCATAGGCGACGCTTTAAATTTTTTTTACTGGTTACATGTTTTGGGTTACAGAGGAGGTCTAGAGCTAGAATTATTGCTCTCGCTCTAACGTTCGCGACGATACCTCACATGTGTGGTTTGCACACCGTTTTCATATGTGGGCGGGACTTGCGTATGCGTTCGCTTCTGCTTACGAGCTCACGGGGACAAGGGCCCTTTTTTTTTTTTTTTTTAATTGTTAATTTTACTTTTATTTTTTTAGTTTGACACTTAAAAAAAAATAAAAAAATTATTGATTACTTTTATTCCTATTACAAGGAATGTAAACATCCCTTGTAATAGGAATATGGCACGATCGGACCCATTTACAGTGAGATATGGGGTCAATAAGACCCCGCATCACACCTCTAGGCTGGGAAGCCTAAAAAAAACAAAAAAAAAAAACAAAAAAAAAAAACGATCCTGGCTTCCTAGCCAAATCGGCGCCGTTATTTTGAATGCAGAGGCCGTCATAACATCGCACCCGGCCTCCGAACGATCATAGAGACTCCGGGGACGATCTGGTCCGCCGGAAATCTCTATGGTATTATCCGGGGGCCGGCGGATCCTGTGACCGGCTCACCGATGGAAGCGGTGAGTCAGTAGAAGCACCGGAGAGCGGCGGGAGGGGACGTCCCCCCCCCCCGTCCCGGAACAGCCGCTATGATCGTTCTTATGGTGCAGGGAATCGCCGGCTGAAAAACGCCGATATCTGAATGATGTCTGTGGCCTCAGGCATCATTCAGATATACCCCGGAAAGTCGAGGACGTCCATTGGACGTACCTTGGGCGGGAAGTGGTTAAAATAAAGTCCTGGACGTTCATGTAGGTCCCATACTATCAGAGACCATTCACACCATAGCAGTTAAGCTACGCTTCAACATGTGTTGCATTAAGGCAGCCCATTTGGAAATGATCGGCCTGCCAACGCTCTAATGCCCCGTACACACGAGCGGATTTTCCTTTGAAAAAAAATCTTGGATTGCTTTTTCCCGACGGAATTCCGCTCAAGCTCGGCTCGCATACACACGCGATGACACAAAAGTTCTCTGAACTTTCCACCGTCAAGAACGCGTCGTGACGTACAACACTACGGCGAGCCGAGAAAATGAAGTTCAGAGCGTGCGTCGAATTGTTTTTACGAGCATGCGCAGGAATTTTGCGCGTCAGCAATTGCTACAGACGATCGGAATTTTTTTGCGATCTGAACTTTTTCCGACCGAAAAATTGAGAACCTGCTCTCTCAGTCTTTTGTTGGCGGGAATTCCGCCAGCAAAAGTCTGATGGAGCATACACACACACGGTCGGAATTTCCGACCAAAAGCTCACATCAGACTTTTGCGATCGTGTGTAGGGGGGGCATTAGGCAAGGTTTCTCAACCATGGGGTTCCTTCAGAGGTTGCTAGAGGTTCCTTAACCACTTCAATATCGGGGGGCACTTAGACACCTTCCTTCGCAGACCAATTTTGAGCTTTCAGCGCTGTCGCACTTTGAATGACAATTGCGCGGTCATGCTACACTGTACCCAAACTACATTTTTATCATTTTGTTCCCACAAATAGAGCTTTCTTTTGGTGGTATTTGATCGCTTCTGGGATTTTTATTTTCTGCTAAATAAATAAAAAAAGACCGAAAATCTTAAAAAAAAAACATGTTTTTTTTTTTGTTTCAGTTACAAAACTTTGTAAATAAGTACATTTTCTCCTTCACTGATGGGCACTGACGGGCACTGATAAGGTGGCACTGATGGGCACCAATGAGGTGGCACCAATGAAGTGGCACTGATAGGTGGCACTGATATGCGACACAGATAGACACTGATAGGTGGCACAAAAAGGGACCGATAGGTGGCACGGATGGGCGGCATGGATAGGCGGCACGGATGGGCATGGATAGGCGGCACGGATGGGCATGGATAGGCGGCACGGATGGGCATGGATAGGCGGCACGGATGGGCACTGATAGGCGGCTAGGATGGCCACTGATAGGCGGCATGGATGGGCACTGATAGGCGGCATGGATGGGCACTGATAGGCGGCATTGTAATTTAAAGTTTTGTAGGGATGGATGCCAATCAGTGCCAAACAATAATGCATGCCAATCAGTGATGCCCATTGTGGGCACTGATTGGCATCCATTATGGGCACTGATTGGCATTCATTATGGGCACTGGCTGGCATCCCTGGTGGTCTAGGGGGCATACCTGGTGCTGGGCATCCCTGGTGGTCTGGTGGCGTCCCTGGTGGTCCAGTGTGGGCATCCTCGGGGGGGCTGTGCTGATAATCGATCAGCAAAGACCCCCCCCTGTCAGAGGAGCAGCCGATCGGCTCTCCTCTACTCACGTCTGACAGACGCGAGTGAGGAAAAGCCGATCACCGGCTCTTCCTATTTACACTGTGATCAGCCGTGATTGGACACGGCTGATCACGTGGTAAAGAGTCTCCGTCGGAGACTCTTTACCGTGATCGTAGTTGCCGGGTGTCAGACTGACACCCCACAACAACGATCGCCGCGATGCTTAATCGGCTTAATATCCTGATCACGTCATATGACGTCCGGTCAGGATATTACAACCACTTTGCCACCGTCATTTTGCTATATGGTGGGCCGCAAGTGGTTAAGCAATGAGCAATTTCTGCCTCTCAGATAAGTTCCCACTGGCACCATTGACCTTTTTAGCTATCTGTACGGAGGTAATTCTTCCCAATGACCACAAGTGTAAGGATCATTCTTCCCACTGACCATCACACTAATGTATCATGAGTTGTAGCTATAGTCATTATTAGTAGGGGTTCCTTGAGACCGGAAAGATAATTCAATGGTTCCTCTGTGTTGAAAAAATTGAGAAACCTTCTCTAATGCCGCGTACACACGAGCGGACTTTTCAAGGGACTAGGTACGACGGTCTTCCCAATGGAATTCGCCGGAGTTCCGAACAAACGGACTTGGCCACACACAATCACACCAAAGTCCGACGGATTCTACCGCGATGACGTACGACCGGACTAGAACAAGGACGTTCATAGCCAGTAGCCAATAGCTGCCCTAGCGTCGGTTTTCGTCCGTCGGACCACCATGCAGACGAACAGATTTTTCTACCCGACTCGAGTCCGTCGGAAAGATTTGAAACATGTTCTAAATCTAAAGTCCGTCTGATTTTTAGACAGCAAAGGTCCGATGGAGCCCACACACGATCGAATTGTCCGGCGGATTCGTTCCGTCGGACCTTTGCTGTCAAAAAAAGTCCGGTCGTGTGTACGCCGGCGTAAGGGCTTGCTCACATGCGAGGTTGCTAAACTTTTATTAAAGTTACAATGTTGCTGTCTGATCATTAAATGGGGAGGAGACTGAGGAAATTCTCCCTCCTGACTGCAGCAGAGTGATGAACATCGTCTCAGCCAGGCAAAGTCACCTGACCGGAGCCCAAGGACCTCTTTTTAACGATAAAAGATGGAGCTTTGGAAAACGACTGAAATCGCCACTTTACGTGGATTCCCTTATCTTACACTCTAAAGACAATTACAATCCCAGCATGCTTTGCACCCATTCCCAGTGCAGCCAGACAGCTTGCATTTTTCAGGAGGAGACATGAGCGATGGTGACTTTCATGTCTTGCATTGTGACAGTTTCCTTTAAGCCCTCAGCCCTGGCGAGCCAAGCCAGAGGAGAAGTCCGCCATCGCCCCCACCCCATCGCCTGCTTTGTGGAGGGCTGCGTGGGGCGCTAATCCCGGACGCAAATCCATTTCTTCCACCGGTTTTAGTTCAATAAGCGAAGGCCGCGTGTGCGGAGGCTTTCTTTTGCTTGATAAAATGTTTAAAGTTAAAATATAATATTGCAGTAATAAATCCGCTGGGAAGAGCCTTTTTATCTGCACGCCTTCAAATCTCAGTCTGACTGAGCAAACCGCCAGTTATTAAACCGCCATAAAAGTAAAATAACATCAGGGAGATAGCGAGGCGCCGAGCGCTGCACCGCTCATGGGGAACTTTGATAAAAATATAAGCAAATTTATGTCCGAGTTTCTTGCACACTCTTCTTAGAACTTGATGGTGGCTCCCGCACCCCTGCTGTATTAGATGGTGACTCCCGCACCCTGCCGTGTCATATTAGATGGTGACTCCCGCACCCCTTCTGTATCATATTAGAAGGTGACTCCCGCACCCCCGCTGTATCAGATTGTGACTCCCGCACCCCTTCTGTATCATATTAGATTGTGACTCCCGCATCCCTGCTGTATCAGATTGTGACTCCCGCACCCCTGCTCTATCATTTTGGATGATGACTCCCGCACCCCTTCTGTATCATATTAGAAGGTGACTCCCGTACCCCTGCTGTATCAGATTGTGACTCCCGCACCCCTTCTGTATCATATTAGAAGGTGACTCCCGTACCCCTGCTGTATCAGATTGTGACTCCCGCACCCCTTCTGTATCATATTAGAAGGTGACTCCCGTACCCCTGCTGTATCAGATTGTGACTCCCGCACCCCTTCTGTATCATATTAGATTGTGACTCCCGCACCCCTGCTCTATCATTTTGGATGATGACTCCCACACCCCTGCTGTATCGTATTAGATGGTGACTCTCGCACCCCTGCTGTATCGTATTAGATGGTGACTCTCGCACCCCTGCTGTATCGTATTAGATGGTGACTCCCGCACCCCTGCTGCATCGTATTAGATGGTGACTCCCGCACCCAAGATGTATCGTATTAGATGGCGACTCCCACACCCCTGATGTATCAGATTGTGACTCCCGCACTCCTGCTGTATTATTTTGGATGATGACTCCCGCACCCCTGCTGTATCGTATTAGATGGTGACTCCCGTACACCCCTGCTGTATCGTATTAGATGGTGACTCCTGTACACCCCTGCTGTATCTTATTGGATTGTGACTCCCCCACCCCTGCTGTATCATATTAGATGGTGACTCCCGCACCCCTGTTGTATCATATTAGATGGTGACTCCCGCACCCCTGCTGTATCATACTAGATGGTGACTCCCGCACCCCTGTTGTATCATATTAGATGGTGACTCCTGCACCCAAGATGTATCGTATTAGATGGCGACTCCCACACCCCTGATGTATCAGATTGTGACTCCCGCACTCCTGCTGTATTATTTTGGATGATGACTCCCGCACCCCTGCTGTATCGTATTAGATGGTGACTCCCGTACACCCCTGCTGTATCGTATTAGATGGTGACTCCTGTACACCCCTGCTGTATCTTATTGGATTGTGACTCCCCCACCCCTGCTGTATCGTATTAGATTGCGACTCCCGCACCCCTGCTGTATCATATTAGATGGTGACTCCCGCACCCCTGCTGTATCATACTAGATGGTGACTCCCGCACCCCTGCTGTATCGTATTAGATTGTGACTCCCGTACACCCCTGCTGTATCTTATTGGATTGTGACTCCCCACCCCTGCTGTATCATATTAGATGGTGACTCCCGCACCCCTGCTGTATTGTATTAGATGGTGACTCCCCCACCCCTGCTGTATCATATTAGATGGTGACTCCCGCATCCCTGCTGTATTGGATGGTGACTCCCACACCCCTGCTGTATTGTATTAGATTGTGACTCCCCCACCCCTGCTGTATCATATTAGATGGTGACTCCCGCACCCCTGCTGTATCATACTAGATGGTGACTCCCGCACCCCTGCTGTATCGTATTAGATTGTGACTCCCGTACACCCCTGCTGTATCTTATTGGATTGTGACTCCCCCACCCCTGCTGTATCATATTAGATGGTGACTCCTGCACCCCTGCTGTATCGTATTAGATGGTGACTCCCGCACCCCTGCTGTATTGTATTAGATGGTGACTCCCCCACCCCTGCTGTATCATATTAGATGGTGACTCCCGCACCCCTGCTGTATTGTATTAGATAGTGACTCCTGCACCCCTGTTGTATCGTAGTAGATGGTGACTCCCGCACCCCTGCTGTATCATATTAGATGGTGACTTCTGCTCCCCCTGCATATCTAGTGGTGGCACTTGTGCCAGGGAAGTGCCTGGTTCCCAAGTGAAGTGCTCTCAGTCATAGTTCATTAAGTGCCCACTTAGATTACTTGGTTGTTAGGACACAGGTGGCGCCAGCCAACTAGTGTCATTGGTTGTTTGGATACAGTCAGCTCCTGCCACCTAGTATCCTTGGTTGCTATGATGCAGGCAGCTCTGCCATCCAGCCTCCTTGGTTGCTTTGGCCGGGCCACCATTGTTTTTTATAGTGCAGGCAGCTGCCTTCATTCTAGCAAGCAAGGATGCTGTGTGGCAGATGTTGCCTGTATCCTAGCAGCAAAGGAGGCCATGCTGCAGGAGCCACCAATGTTCTACCAACCAGTAAGATCACAGAGGGACGAAAGAGGAGAACCGATACGCCTCCTTCCCCTGCATACCTAGTGATGGAACTTGTCTCTGGGAAGTGTCTGGTTTTCGAGCCAAACACTGTCAATCATGGTGAATTAAAAATGTATCTCCTTGCAAGATGCGTGGTTGGAAAGCAGTGGAGGAGGGGATTAAGGGGGGGGGGGGGCGGGGGGCTGTCGCCCGTGTTATCATACAAGAAAGATGAGACACAGTGAGCAATAAAAATGTGTATTGAGACTTCTGGTAGACAGGGCAATTTTTATACTTTATTACTTTATTTTATTATTTTATACTTTATTATTATATACAGCACCTCCGAGGTGACATCGTGCTCCAAGCAAACAAAAGGATGGAAAGCCGGCCTTTTTTTTTTATATATCTTATATAAGACTTATGTGATGTTAAACATGGCAGTACAAGTTTTGTGCTATTTAGGCAGTATATCACATTTTGTATGGTTTTATTATTTGGGTGATGGCGTCCCTTGGTTCGTTGCCATTTATGACTTGCTGCAGACCTCGCCGTTTTTTTTTTTATTCTTTTTTTTCCCCGAAGTTCATTTTATTTTTTCAGTAATTTTTCAGAAGGGGTTGCAGGTTTGGTGACATAAAGAAAAATTGCAGAAACCTCGGTGACATATGTTTGTACGAGTCGATGGGATTTATGCGAATACACTATCATAAATCACCGCTGGGTCCCCGCTCTGCTTGTTTTCTTTCTGCACCTTTGTGTTTTAGTTCTTAAAACGACTCCAGATGCAGATGCTCTGGTCTGTAACTGATTGGCTGTTGTATTGCAGCAGCCAGGGACGAGTGTCCAATCTGGGGGGGGGGGGAAGGGCGGCATGGGTCACTCTTATAAAGCTTTTCCTATGATTAAATATGAAATTTTTATTTTATTGTAAATAAGTAAGTTTTCTCCTTCACTGATGGGCACTGATAAGCTGCACTGATGGGCACTGATAAGCTGCACTGATGGACACTGATAAGCTGCACTGATGGGCACTGATGGGCGGCACTGATAGGCAGCACTGATGGACATTGATAGGCAGCACTGTTGGGCACTCATAGGTGGCACTGGTGGGCACTAATAGGCAACACTGATGGGCACTGAAAGGCTGCATTGATCGGTACTTATGGGTGGCACTGACAGGCATTGAGGGGCACTGATGGCTGCTACTGGCACTGGATTTCACTGACAGGCATCACTGGCACTGGCAGGCATTATTTAATGGCACCGATTGGCAGCTGCCTTGGCACTGATTGGCATTTCCCTGGTGGTCTAGGGTGGCATACATGATGGTCCAGTGTGTTGGCCATCCTTGGTGGTCCTGGGCGGGCATCCGAGGGGGGGGTCTGCGCTGATAAACAATCAGCACAGACCCCCACTGTCAGGAGAGCAGTCGATCGGCTCTCCTCTACTCGTGTCTGACAGACGCGAGTGAGGAAAAGCCAATCAACTGCTCTTCCTGTTTACATCGTGATCAGCCATGATTGGAGACGGCTGATCATGTGGTAAAGAGTCTCTGTCAGAGACTCTTTACCTAGATTGCCGCGATGCGCGCAGGGGCTTGATATCCTGGTGATGTCATCTGACGTCCAGTCAGGATATAGCAACCACTTTGCCAACGTCATAACCTCTTTTCTTCTAATTTTAATGAGTGGCCACATGTTGTATTAAACTCCTTTCCGTGAAAAGTGACTTATCTCACTTATCTCTCAGAAGACCGGGCTACTGCCAGTAAAAGAGCTGGAAGAAAGTGCGGAGGCCCGACAAGAAGAACTGAAGTGGGGGACAAGACCCCCGAAGTCGGAAAAAGACCCCCGGGCGATGGCGGCCGTGATGAAGAAGAAAGCCGGGCTCCTCCGGGCGGAGGAGTCCGGCGAGAAGACCCCCAAGACAGAAGAAGACCCCCGGAGCTGTGCAATAAATTATTTTTAACTCTCGTGTGTTGTGTTTTATTTTTTTTCACAGGTGAATGGGTAGGGGTACATTGTACCCCATACTCATTCACATAGGGTGGGGGGCCGGTATCCGGGCGCCCCCTTATTAAAGGGGGCTCCCAGATTCCGATAAGCCCCCGCCCGCAGCCCCCGACAACCAACGGCCAGGGTTGTCGGGAAGAGACACTTGTCCTCATCAACATGGGGACAAGGTGCTTTGGGGTGGGGGGGCCGTGCGGCCCCCCCTTCCCCAAAGCACCCCTCATGTTGAGGACACGCAGCCTGGTACGGCTCGCTCGTCCCCACCCCCTTTCCTGACCGGCCGGGTAGCGTGCTCGGATGAGGGTCTGATATGTACCTAGGGGGGGGACACCCACGCCGTTTTTTCAGCGTATGGCTTCCCCTTTAAGTCCATACCAGGTGACGGGGCCAGCGACGTGTCAATCTTGCCACCGAAAGGCGCCAACAATTATTTCCTTCGCTAGTCCCGGCTACCTGGAGCCGCGTTCAAAATGAACGGACTTTTCTCCGTGCGGGAAAAGTCCTTTCATTTCAAAAGTACGGCGGACTAGCACACACAGTCTGAGTCCGGCAGACAAATTTTGAGTCAAAACTCCTTTCTAAGTCCGCCGGACTTTTGGGTAAAAAAAAGTCCGCCGGAGCCCACACACTTTTCCGCTGGATTGTTTGATCGTGTGTACGCGGCATTACTGTACCTTTGCAAACAAACCCAAGAGCGGCTTTGTTGCGTGGGGCTGGTTTGTGTGATGTGAATGGAGGCCGGGTGTTGGGTGATGTCGCGGATCTAAGTACTTGAGGGCTCAAATAGAAAGTCTCTGTAGCCTTTGTTTCTTCGGGTCCTCTAGGCATGAATTTTTTTCTTTTTCTTTTTTCTTTTCTTGTATTCAAAGCGGCAGCAGACGCATTTATATTAAATATTCCGTCCCTGCTGAGGATTGAAGATCTTTGCCTTTCTCTTATATTTCTCTGTAACCCCTTCTCTGTGTCTTTTGCAAGAAGAACTTGGCTTGTCTGCAGTTCATGATTCAGTTTTCTATCTGGGAACCCCATATACCTACCTGGATTTAATGTGTGAGAGGTGTTCACAAACACACCCGCCATTATGCTGGCTCTATCAAAGTATCAGTGCTAAGAATGCTCCCATAATCCGATATGAGAAATTTTATTCTCAAAATAAAAGGAATTTGCCTTGATTTCAGTCTCTTGCAATTGTCTGTATAACAGTACTTAAGCCGGTCATAGACGGTTCAGATCTCAGCTGGCTCAGCAGAAACAAGACGAGATTTGAACCGTGTATGGGCAGGCCGAATGCATCCAAGTTGATCAATGAACTTGGGTACAACCAGTCTGTGGGATCTCTAATGCGATTATTGCTAGCGGCTGTTACAGCCACTAGCATTCGTGCATTCGACAGACCCAACCGGGATCGGGGCTTTTGCAGGGTAGCCTCTTGACTACTGACTAAGGGCCCTGGCATTTGAAGGGGCTCTATTCTTGGGAGGTGTGTGCCTGGGGGACCCTTGGAGTGGTCCTGCTTCAGATTCGGGTCCATGTCTCCCAGAAACACACAGACTCGGGGAACCTAGGACCTGGATACAGAATTGCGGCCTTTGTGCCCAAACCAGCAATGACTGCTTTAGACTGTGAAACTCAAAGCAGATGTTAATATAATCAGTTAAAAACAACCTGATGCTGGGGTCTCCCCGGGATCGGGGCTTTTGCAGGGTAGCCTCTTGCCTACTGACTAAGGGCCCTGGCATTTGAAGGGGCTCTATTCTTGGGAGTAGTGATGGACGAACTTCCGACGGGACGTTTCGCGAACGCGAAACGCGAACGGACACAAACGTTCGCGAAAACGACCGTTCGCCGCGGGCTCCATTGACTTCAATGGGAGGCGAATTTCGCAAACCTTTAGGTCGAATTTGCGGCCACGGGGTAATTATTAGGGGGTAGCACGTAGTCCCACCACCTGGACAATAGCATAATACATGTATGAGGTGAATTTGGGATCGATAACTACAAGCATTTTTTTTTTATTTGGGAAATTGTTCTGACAATTCAGGACTATGGAGCTAATGAAGGCAATGGAGGAGAGGGAAGGTCAGGGACCAGGGTAGGCAAACAAGAGGGTGCAGGAGATACAGAGCACTGACAGCAGCACCGTAATACAGAGCACTGACATCAGCACCGTGACATACAGCGCTGACAGCAGCTCCGTGACATACAGCGCTGACAGCAGCTCCGTGACATACAGCGCTGACAGCAGCTCCGTGACATACAGCGCTGACAGCAGCTCCGTGACATACAGCGCTGACAGCAGCTCCGTGACATACAGCGCTGACAGCAGCACCGTGACATACAGCGCTGACAGCAGCTCCGTGACATACAGCGCTGACAGCAGCTCCGTGACATACAGCGCTGACAGCAGCTCCGTGACATACAGCACTGACAGCAGCTCCGTGACATACAGCGCTGACAGCAGCTCCGTGACATACAGCGCTGACAGCAGCACCGTGACATACAGCGCTGACAGCAGCTCCGTGACATACAGCGCTGACAGCAGCTCCGTGACATACAGCGCTGACAGCAGCTCCGTGACATACAGCGCTGACAGCAGCTCCGTGACATACAGCGCTGACAGCAGCTCCGTGACATACAGCGCTGACAGCAGCTCCGTGACATACAGCGCTGACAGCAGCTCCGTGACATACAGCGCTGACAGCAGCTCCGTGACATACAGCGCTGACAGCAGCTCCGTGACATACAGCGCTGACAGCAGCTCCGTGACATACAGCGCTGACAGCAGCACCGTAAGCAGCCCCAGGAGGAAGTCAGCACAGCACAGGGATGGTGTGATCCCCTCATAATAAGAACCCCCAGGAGGAAGTCAGCACAGCACAGGGATGGTGGGAGCCCCTCATAATAAGAACACCCAGGAGGAAGTCAGCACAGCACAGGGATGGTGGGAACCCCTCATAATAAGCAGCCCCAGTAGAAATATGACACCGCTCAACCTCTTCAAAGAGGAGGGTAGGGGCATATAGTACGGTGTGCTTTTTTGGGTCAGGGAAGTGAGCCAAATGAATTAAGAAGGTCTGTGTGCTTGATTCCAAAAATTGTTTATAGACATATACATGGTCTACTGATCACATGTGTTGAATTCCTCCGAGATCCATGCCTCATTCATTTTTAGAAATGTGAGGTAGTTAACACTGTGGTGAGCTAGGCGAGTACGCTTATCGGTCACAATCCCCCCTGCTGCGCTGAACGTCCTTTCGGACAGGACACTGGATGAGGGGCAAGCCAACAGTTCGATTGCAAATTGGGCAAGCTCTGGCCAGAGGTCAAGCCTGCCCACCCAGTAGTCTAGGGGTTCATCACTCCTCAGAGCGTCCACATCGGCCGTTAACCCAATGTAGTCGGACACCTGACGGTCTAGGCGTTCCCTGATGCTGGATCCGGATGACACCTGTCGATGGGTCGGCTGAAAGAATGACCTCATATCCGAAGTCACCAACACATCTTCAAACCGGCCTCTTCTTGCAGGCGCTGTTGGATTGGTACCCGCAAATCCTTCTCTGGGAGTGGGAATTGCTCCTCTGCCAGCGCACGCAAAAGCAGAATGCAGCATTTCTCGAAGCAAGGCCTGGAAGTGCTGCATTCTGACAGCCCTCTGCGACGGCGGTAACATTTCCGCCATTTTGTGTTTGTACCGGGGGTCTAAGTACGTTGCCACCCAGTACTGGTCCTTGACCCTCATGCTTTTTATACGGGGGTCCCTATTAAAACACTGGAGCATGAAGGCCCCCATTTGCACTAAAGTGGAAGCGGTGTGGTGGCCTGGCTCCTGCTCATCATCCAGGATAATGTCGTCCTCTTCATTCTCCTCTCCCCATCCTCGCACAACAGGGATCCCAGAAAGGTTTAAAGCATGCTCTTCTTGCTCCTGCTCATCCGCCCCGGCACCATCCTCCTCTGACTCCTCATCAGACTCCTGTTGTTGACTTGTCTCAGATAGAGTAGCCCCCCCTGGGAATTCATCCAGCATTGCGACTTCCTCATCTTCCCGCTCCTGCTCCTCCACAGCCTGATCAATGACACGACGCAATGCACGCTCCAGAAAGAAGGCATAAGGTACCATGTCACTGATGGCGCCATGGCTGCGACTGACCAGTTTGGTGATCTCCTCAAATGGCCGCAGAAGTCTGCATGTGTCGCGCATGAGCAGCCACTGGCGCGGTGAAAAAAAACCCAGCTCCCCAGAACCGTTTCTTTCGCAGAGTTCATACAGGTAGACGTTAACTGCACGTTTCTGCTGGAGCAGCCTATCAAGCATATAGAAGGTTGAGTTCCATCGCGTCGGGCAATCGCAAATAAGACGTCTGACCGGCAGATGGTGTCGCCGCTGAATGTCAGCAAGGCGAGCCATGGCCGTGTAAGATCTTCTGAAATGGGCCGAGATTTTCCTTGCCTGCCGCAAGATGTCCTGGACCCCAGGGTATTTGACAAGGAATCGCTGCACGACCAAGTTTAAGACGTGTGCCATGCACGGCACGTGCGTGATTTTGCCCTGTTTCAATGCGCTAAGCAGATTGGCACCGTTGTCACACACCACTTTACCAACTGTCAAATTGAGCGGTGTTAGCCACTCATCTGCCTGTGAACGCAAAGCTGAAAGGAGTGCCGGGCCAGTGTGGCTCTTTGCTTCCAGGCACAACAGACGCAGCACGGCATGGCAACGTCTCACCTGGCATGTGGAATAGGTTCTGGGGAGCTTGGGCGGTGCAGTGGAAGAGACGCTAGCAGCGGAAAAGGAGGAGGCAGCTGAGGAGGAGAGGGAGGAGGATGGAGTAGGAGGAGGAGAAGAAGAGTCAGGCCTGCATGCAATCCGTGGCGGTAAAACCAAATCTACACGGGTGCCACGGGTTACATGCTTGACGGCCGTCAGAAGGTTCACCCAGTGGGCAGTAAAACTGATATACCTTCCCTGCCCGTGTTTGCTAGACCACGTGTCTGTGGTCAGATGTATCTTGGCACCGACACTGTGTGCCAGAGATACATTCACTTGCCGCTGAACATGGCCATATAGCTCTGGGATGCCCTTCTCTGAGAAATACTTCCTTCCTGGGACCTTCCATTGTGGTGTTCCAATGGCCACAAATTTGCGAAAGGCCTCCGAGTCCACCAGTTTATATGGCAGTAGTTGGCGGGCTATGAGTTCTGACAAGCCAGCCGCCAACCGTTGGGCAAGAGGGTTATCCGGCGTCATCATTTTTTTACGCTCAAACATTAGGCCCACGGAAGCCTGCCTTTTTGCAGAAAAATGTGAGCTTGGCGTGATGGAAGGTGGAGTGGAGGACAATTGTGAGGAGAGAGGAGAAGGAGAAGTAGAAGACGAGGCTGGACGGTGAGAGCCTGCAGTGTGGCTTTGTGTGTTCCGTTGCTCCCACTGGGCTCGGTGATGGCTGCTCATGTGCCTTCTTAAGGCGGTCGTCCCTAGGTGAGTATTGGGCTTACCGCGACTAACGCGTTGACTGCAAAGATTGCAGATGGCAACGCTATTGTCAGCAGCGGACACGTTAAAAAAAGCCCACACTGCGGAGCCATGTGCCGGTGTCCTGGGAGCGCCAGATGTGACCGTACATGGTCGATGACTCGCTCCTGATACATTTGCAGTCTGCTTTGTCCCTGCTGTGCAATGTAAGTCATTGCTGCTTCTCCTCCCTATCTGCTGGTCCATATCTCCCTCTGAACTCCCCTCCTCTTCCTCTCTTGTGGGCACCCACGTGACATCACTAGACACGTCATCATCAACGTCACCTTCCCCACCGCTATAAGTAGAGTAGGCAGCAACACCGGGGACCAACCTCCTCCTTGGGCTGATCTGGGTACTGGCGTCAGACTGCTGAGTAGCGCTTGTTGCTACCTCCTCTTCCTGATCCAATACCAAGAGTGGCTGCGCATCAGAAATGTCCTCTTGATATGGATCGGAAAATAATTCCAGTGACTCAAGCGGAAGGTATGTGGTGGTGGTGGTGGTGGTCGTGTTGTTGGTGGTAGTGTCTTTGGGGGTGCACATAGCAGAGAGTGAAGAAGAGGGTGCAGATCGAGAGGATGAGGAGGGTGCAGAAGAGTAAGGCTGAGCGAGCCACTCAACCAAGTCTGGTGCATCCTTTAAAGTAATTGAACGCACCTTCTGCAACTTCCCACTTTGGCTCAAGCCTGTTGCTCCTGCCCTACCCCTACCACCCCTGCGGAAGGGCCTGCCTCTTCCTCTGCATGTCATTTTTTAAATGACCCTGTGACAAAACTCTTAGTCCCTATACCGCTGAAGGACTGCTGCAGTATAGGTGAGCGGTCAGCAGTGGTGCACGTCAACCCTATCTATTGTGGACCTATAGCGGTCCTTACAGAACAGCAGACTGTACCGCACTCAAGCCTATGTACCGTAGCACCCTATACCAAGTTACCAGTCCTTATAAGAACTTTTGTGGACCAAGCAGGTTGTGTATTAGTGTTTAGCAGACTGTACGTCAGTCCCTATACCGCTGAAGGACTGCTGCAGTATAGGGCAGCGGTCAGCAGTGGTGCACGTCAACCCTATCTATTGTGGACCGATAGCGGTCCTTACAGAACAGCAGACTGTACCGCACTCAAGCCTATGTACCGTAGCACCCTATACCAAGTTACCAGTCCTTATAAGAACTTTTGTGGACCAAGCAGGTTGTGTATTAGTGTTTAGCAGACTGTACGTCAGTCCCTATACCGCTGAAGGACTGCTGCAGTATAGGGCAGCGGTCAGCAGTGGTGCACGTCAACCCTATCTATTGTGGACCGATAGCGGTCCTTACAGAACAGCAGACTGTACCGCACTCAAGCCTATGTACCGTAGCACCCTATACCAAGTTACCAGTCCTTATAAGAACTTTTGTGGAACAAGCAGGTTGTGTGTTAGTGATTAGCAGACTGTACGTCAGTCCCTATACCGCTGAAGGACTGCTGCAGTATAGGTGAGCGGTCAGCAGTGGTGCACGTCAACCCTATCTATTGTGGACCGATAGCGGTCCTTACAGAACAGCAGACTGTACCGCACTCAAGCCTATGTACCGTAGCACCCTATACCAAGTTACCAGTCCTTATAAGAACTTTTGTGGACCAAGCAGGTTGTGTATTAGTGTTTAGCAGACTGTACGTCAGTCCCTATACCGCTGAAGGACTGCTGCAGTATAGGGCAGCGGTCAGCAGTGGTGCACGTCAACCCTATCTATTGTGGACCGATAGCGGTCCTTACAGAACAGCAGACTGTACCGCACTCAAGCCTATGTACCGTAGCACCCTATACCAAGTTACCAGTCCTTATAAGAACTTTTGTGGAACAAGCAGGTTGTGTGTTAGTGATTAGCAGACTGTACGTCAGTCCCTATACCGCTGAAGGACTGCTGCAGTATAGGGCAGCGGTCAGCAGTGGTGCACGTCAACCCTATCTATTGTGGACCGATAGCGGTCCTTACAGAACAGCAGACTGTACCGCACTCAAGCCTATGTACCGTAGCACCCTATACCAAGTTACCAGTCCTTATAAGAACTTTTGTGGAACAAGTGAGTTGTGAATGTTTAGCAGACTGCAGCAGAAGGGCAGCAGTCAAGTATAATATCCTTTCTATATTTGGAAGAAAGAATATTATACATGTACAAGCCTATTACTGTACCACTGATACCAGTCCTGAAAAGAACCTTTGTGGAACTAATAATAACAGCAAGTCTTTAAAATTACCCTCACTGCCTGACAACACTGCTTCCTTCCTGTCCCTATACAAATTGGCAAAAAAAGAGAACGATTAGTGGTTACTGGAACAGCTCTTTTGTGGACCTTGATAGTAACAGCTAATGATGATGATGATGATGATGATGATGAAAGACTAATCTGGCTGTCCCTGTAGCATACACCGTCCTTTCCCTTTCTCTAAACTAACAAAAGACACTCAGGCTGCTGCAAGAATCAGCAGCACAGCAAACCTATCAACACCTAACACCTATACCAGTCCTGAAAAGAACTTTTGTGTACCAAATAGCTAGTGGTTTATCTCTCCCTACTCCACACAGGAACCTGTCCCTATCTTAACAGAAGAAAGAATGTAAAATGGCCACCGGATCGGGTGTATTTATAGGTTAGGGGGAATGTACAAGTGTCCATGTGCTGTCATGTCTCAATTGGCTGTCCTGTATCACATGATAAACGTGTCACCAAAGGTTAAAGTTCTTGTATACATTAAACACGTAAGTCCGCCGCGGCGAACGACGGAAAAAGGCGTTCGAACGTGCGGACCGCGAATGTCGGAAATTCGCCGCGAAACGACCGCCGGGCGAACCGTTCGGCCATCACTACTTGGGAGGTGTGTGCCTGGGGGACCCTTGGAGTGGTCTTGCTTCAGATTCGGGTCCATGTCTCCCAGAAACACACAGACTCGGGGAACCTAGGACCTGGATACAGATTTGCGGCCTTTGTGCCCAAACCAGCAATGACTGCTTTAGACTGTGAAACTCAAAGCAGATGTTAATATAATCAGTTAAAAACAACCTGATGCTGGGGTCTCCTGCTAAAATCTGTTTACTAACGTATCTTTCTCGCATGGTATGATTCCCCCATTGCCTGCCTTCTAGGTGTGACTTCCCATTGTAAATTGAGTCACCTATTGTTTCTGTCTGTCTGCTAATCCTTTAACCACTTAAAGGGGTTGTAAAGGTATTTAAAAAATAGCAAACATATTATAATTGCCTCCACTGTGCAGCTCGTTTTGCACAGAGTGGCCCCCGAACCTGGTCTTCTGGGGTCCCTCGGCGGCTGTCTCGGATCCCCCCCACAAGTACTTCTCACGTTCATGCGAGCTCTCTCGCATGGTGTGGAGTGCTTGCTGGCGCGCTCTCGTGATACAGCCAGTGGCCATAGCCGCTCACTGTATCACTCGGCCCCGGCGCGTCACGTCATTGGATGTGATTGACAGCAGCGAGAGCCAATGGCTGCTCTGCTTTCAATCCATCCACTGTAACCGATGAACGGCCAGGCTGAGCAGCGAAAAAACGGGGGGTCTGGGGGGGGCCGGCATTGTCTGCTGTTTTTTCACATTAATGCATAGAATGCATTAAGGTGAAAAAACATTTACCTTTACAACCCCTTTTAGCACCGAGCCTCTTTCTGAGATTTGGTGTTTACTTTTTTTATTTTTTTTTTGCTAGAAAATTACTTAGAACCCCCAAACATTATATATATATATATATATATATATATATATATGTATTTCTAACACCCTAGAGAATAAAATGGTGGTCATTGCAATACTTTCTGTCACATCGTATTTGCGCAGCGGTCTTATAAGCGCATTTTTTTGAGTTAGAAAATAAAACAGCAGTAACGTCATTTTTTTTATATTATGAAAGATAATGTTGCGCCGAGTAAATTGATACCCAACATGTCACGCTTCAAAATTGCGCCCGCTCGTGGAATGGTGACAAACTTTTACCCTTAACAATCTCCATTTGTCGACATTTCAAAAATTCTACAGTTTTCATGTTTAGACTTGCACAGGTCTAAGTCAAGAATTATTGCTCTCGCTTTACCATTCATGGCGATACCTCACATGTGTGGTTTAAACGTTGTTTTCATATGCGGGCGCTGCTCACTTATGCATTCGCTTCTGCACACAAGCTCGACGGGACGGGGCACGTTCCCGACCAGCGCACGCCAATGTACGTTGGCAGAATGGCACGGGCAGGCAAATGGGCGTACCTGTACGTCCCTTTAAATTTGCCGCCCTGCCATCGCGAGCGCGGCGGCGCGCTCGCGTGCTGGTCGGGACCCCCGTGAGTCCAGTCGCGGGTCCCATGGACTCGATCGCCGCGGGCATACGCACAATCGTCTCACGGGGCGGCTGAACGATGAAATGCCGTTGTAAACAGTATTTTCCCTTTCTGCCTAGCAACTAGTGACGCTGATCTCTGCTCCATGTGATTGGAGCAGAGATCAATGTTCACTAAATTAAAGCCCAGCCCAGTTAGTAACACACCCCTAGGAACACTTAACCCCTACACTGCCACCCACTGGTTAACCCCTTCACTGCCAGTGTCATTTACACAGGAATCACTGCATTTATATAGCACTGATTGCTGTATAAATGACAATGGTCCCAAAAATGTGTCAAAAATGTCCGATGTGTACGCCATAATGTCGCAGTCACAATAAAAATCGCTGATTGCCGCCATTACTAGTAAAAAAAAAATTATTAATAAAAATGCCATAAAACTATCCCCTATTTTGTAAAAGCTATAACTTTTGCGCAAACCAATCAATAATCGCTTATTGCGATTTTTTTTTTTACCAAAAATATGTAGAAGAATACATAACGGCCTAAACTGAGGGAAAAAAATGTTTTTTTTATATATTTTTGGGGATATTTATTATAACAAAAAGTAAAAAATAATGCGTTTTTTTCAAAATTGTCGCTCTATTTTTGTTTATAGCGCAAAAAATAAAAAACGCAGGGGTGATCAAATACCACCAAAAGAAAGCTCTATTTGTGCGGAAATAAAGGACGTCAATTTTGTTTGGGAGTCATGTCGCATGACCGCGCAATTGTCAGTTAAAACGACGCAGTGCCGAATCGCAAAAAGTGGTCCGGGGCTGAAGTGGTTAAAACTTAATTTTTTTTTCTTATTTTATTTTTATTTTACTTTTTTGCACTGTTCTTTAAAAAAAAAAAAAAAAAAAAAAAAAAAATTTGTCTCACTTTTATTCCCATTACAAAGAATGTAAACATCCCTTGCAATAGAAAAAAAGCATGACAGGACCTCTTAAATATGAGATTTGGAGTAAAAAAAAGACCTCAGATCTCATATTTACACTAAATTGCAATATAAAAAATGTCCCTTTAAGAGCTATGGGTGGAAGTGTTATGGAGACGGGTGGGGGCCATCTTCCCCTCACTCATCTCCATGCCAAGCCAGGGACAGGACATGATCGCCTCCGCCGCTGCTGGTAAGTGGCGGAGGGCACCGGAGAGTGACGAGAGGGGGGACCCTCTCCCACTGCCGATAAAAGTGATCTTGTGGTTAATCCACTGCAGAGACCACTTTTATCTTGAAGCAGACCGCCCGCTGAAGAAGAGAATACCGGTGTTATGGTAGCTAGCTGCTGCCATAACAACAGTATTCCTCTTCAAAATAGCGACGTAAAACGGAGGAGGGTGATCCGTAAGTGGTTAAAGATTTGGACAGCACGGGTCTTCTTACTGGGGAACTGCTAGCGAATGGTTTGGGTGAGTGAACTAGGCTCGTCTAGGTGACTAGTTGGCTTTAGGGGTGTGCATCTTCACAGGCCTCACGATTCAATTCGATTACGATTATCCTGGCCGCGATTCAATCCGATTCCGCGATGCATCACGATTACTGCGCAGGGTTTTCATCCAAAAAATTCAAGCAGTCAGAAGAATTCCATTTTATTTTATTTTATATGATGAATGAATGAATGAATGAAATACTTGTATAGCGCACAATGCGAACTGAATCGCCTCTAGGCGCTGTGGCGAGCTTTGATCATCTGCTAAAAGAGGAAGGTCTTGAGTTTTTTCCTAAAAGCCAGGTGATTTTGTTCCAGGCGGATGTTGATTGGTAGAGCATTCCATAGCCGAGGCCCTTGGACAGCGAATCTCCGATCACCCTTGGATTTATACCGGGCTTTGGGCACGAGGAGGAGGTTTTTGTTGGCTGATGGAAGACTGCAGTTTGGTGTGTAATGATTTATTTTCTCCATTAGGTATTGCGGAGCTTCTCTATGCACGCATTTGTGGGTGAGGCAAAGGGTCTTGAACGTGATCTGATTTTCTACGGTTAGCCAATGTAAGCTCCTCAGCGAAGGAGCGATGGATTCCCAGGGTTTTTTTCCTGTTATCAGCCTTGCCGCCGTGTTTTGGATCAGTTGTAATCGCGCAAGTTGATATTGTGGTAATCCTATGGAAAGCGAGTTTGCGTAGTTCAGTCTTGAATTAATGATTGTTCCAACTACCACTGCTTTGTCATTCTTTGGGATAAAAGGGATGAGTCTGCGAAGCATGTGCAGCAGATGGTGAGATCGACTGACTACAGATCCTATTTGCGCATCCATTGACATTTGTGCGTCTAAAATAACCCCGAGACTCTTCGCTTTGGTGTTTGGGGAGATAGTCTGCCCAAAGACGGTTGGTGGAGACCAGGAGGTTTTGGTTGCGGGCTTATGATTTGGGTGTAAGATAAGAAGCTCTGTCTTTGATTGGTTCAGCTGGAGGGAGTTGGTGGTCATCCAGTCCTCTATTGATTTGAGGCAGTTTTCAAGTTGTTGTTGGTGATCTTTTTTTCCATTGATCCAGAAATAAAGTTGCGTGTCGTCAGCGTAAGAGTGGAAGCAGAGATCTGAGCATCTGATGATTTGAAGGAGTGGGCGAATGTAAATGTTGAAGAGAACGGGTGACAACGGAGAGCCTTGAGGGACTCCGCAGGTGACCGCCCGAGTTTTGGAGAGGAATTTTCCTAGTTTCACTGTCTGTGGCCGATTTTCTAGGAAGGACGTGAACCATTAGAGATCTATGTCTTGGACTCCGGCTACTTCTGTGAGGTGGACGAGTAGAGTATTGTGATCTACTGTATCAAACGCTGCACTTAGGTCTAGCAGTACGAGGAGACACGGCTCTCCGTCATCTGCTGCTTCGATGGCGTCGTCCCAAATCTTGAGGAGAGCTGTTTCTGCTCCATGACCCGGGCGGAAGCCTGATTGCAGCGGGTCCAGGAGTTTGTGAGTATCCAGGTGGAGTTGTAGCTGATGTACTACAGCTTTCTCCATGATCTTAGAAATGGTGTTGAGGCTTGTAATCGGCCTACGGTTGTTTGGATCCTGAGGGTCCAGGTTTGGTTTCTTGAGTAGAGGTTTGACGATGCCTTGTTTGAGGATGCTGGGAACAATCCCTTTGTGGAATGATCGGTTTATGAGGTGGGTTATGGTTGGAGCCACGATGTCGGAGCATTCTTTCAGTAGTTTTGTGGGGATGATGTCAATAGGTGTGGTACTGTCACGCAGTTTATTAACCTCCCTGGCGGTACGATTATTTTGGATTTTAGGTGCTAAAAGCGGTACCATTATTTTGCATGAAAATTTGGCGTTTTATATTGTAGTCCTGCAATTCTTAGGAATAACTCACTTAAATCTGTCCAAACCAGAGTCTAGCAGACATCCCGGGTATAATAAAGTTTTAAAAATGAAATCATAAATTATAATATAATAAATAATTATAAATAATTGTACCAAATAATATAACAATAATAAAAATGATTCAATAATGTAATCAAATCAAAAACACTGAAATTTGCTCAGTTGCAGAATTGTCACTGTCATTACTTTTCAGTATTTGATGACGGATCTCCCCACAAATCGCTATTGCTCAATTCTGCGAGTGATTCTAATTTATTATCGCTGTTTTCTAGCTGGTCTAAAACCATTTTTGATGTAAAGGGACAGTTTTGGTTGCTATGGACAATCTCCAGTTTCCAGGCATAAAGAACAGTTTTTATTACATAAAACTGCATGCAGAGCACTGGGCAGACCACTAGGGACAACGGGGATGTGAAATATTTACATACAGCAATGTAATCTGTAAGATTACATTATACTGTATGTATACTGTTTGTTTCACTTTTTGAATTTGGCGCCGATCTCCGTCCCTGTGCGACACGGCTCGCTCGTACAGCGGGGAGACAACGCTGGATCCGAGGGAGAAGGTAAGTAAACCTCCTCCTGGATCCAGCGATGCAGTCCCGAGTCTGGCTCGTGGATACCGCTTTTGGTATGAAAATTCCACCCCGAGCCAGACTCGGGAAGACCGCCAGGGGGGTTAATAATGTTTTTTGTGGTGTCTACGGTAATTGGGGATAGTGAAAATTTTGGCGGTTGCGGTATGTTGGTGCAGACATCCTCTTTATGTATTTGCTGGCTGAGGACGGATGTTTTCTTCTGACAGATTGTTTCCCTGATGGTTTTGACTTTATCGATGAAAAAATCTGACAGTTTGTCACAGTAATCCTGGGATTCACTTGATTAACTAGTTTGAACAGTTCCCGTGGTTGGTTTGCGGCCGTTGAGATTGTATATGAGAGGTGGTCCTTTTTGGCATTGAAGATTGCTTTCCGATAATTCTCTGTGAGACCTTTGTAGTTAAAGTGGTTTTCCTCAGTGGTATTTCTTCTCCATGTTCTTTCCGCTCTTCTGCGTTCTTACTTTAGTACGGCGAGGGAGCTATTAAACCATCCAGAGTTTTTCTTCCTGATGAGAGCCCTGCGTTTTGGTGCTACCGAGTCTGCTGATTGCAGCAATGCTCTGTTCAGGGAGTTGAGCGTTTCCTCCGTAGAGTGGTTTAAGGTTATTGTAGTTATCTTGTTGGACAGAGTGGATTTGAAGGATTCGGAGTACAGTTTTTTATGCGATCTGGTCCAGTGCGTTGTTGTTACAGGATTCAGTTTTTCGTTGGTGATGTTGGTAGCGATTTTGAATTTGATGGAGTGGTGATCCGTCCATGGCAATGTTATGTTGTCGAGTATGTTGACGTCAATGTTCTGTTTGAAAATGAGGTCCAGGGTGTGTCCTGACCCATGCATGGGAGTCTTTATCAGTTGCTGGAGACCCAGTTCTTCTAGTTGATTGATGCAGGCAGTCACGATGGGGTCTTTGGGCTCCTTTGCCCAAAGGTTGAAATCCCCGAGTGCCAGGAAATTTTTGAATTTTAGGGTGTGCATTGCGAAGGATTCCGTGAGGGGTGAAAGAAGATTGGACTTTTGTCCCGGTGGTCTGTAGCACAGTAGAATATGAGTGGTGTCATGGGGTGTTGGTTGAAGATGTAGCGTCAGAGTTTCCATAAAAGGCACTGGGTTCTGAGATGATGGTTTACTGAGATCCAGGTGACCTTTAAAGATCACTGCTAGGCCTCCTCCTTTTTTCCCTATCCGGTGTTCGGTTAGGATCCTGTAGTTTTCCGGCACCAATTCGGTGAGGATGGTGTTGCAGTCAGAGGTTAACCAGCTTTCGGTGATGAAGAGGCAGTCTACATTGTTCTCGATGATGAAGTTGTGTACTTCCAGTCTATGTTTGACTGCAGACCTGGCGTTAATCAAGGTGCAATCTAATTGTAGTGGTCGAGTAGATGTCTTCCTGTGGTTGGGAGCTGCTTGTCGTCCAGTTTTTAATAGTTGTTCTCTTTGAAGTATTTTTTGTATGGAAGATGGCAATGTGGTGTTGATGTTCCTTAGTCTGTGCAGAACTTCAGCTGAGTATTTGAAGTGGCACATGGTTTGTGGATGCAGTTGATGGTATTATGGGCCTAAGATGATGATCCCGATTAGGGTATTGATCCTCAGGAGGGGCTAGGTATCAGACTTGCCGCCGTGCTTGAGGCTATCAGCGCGCAAGTTGATCAGGGGATGCCTATATGGATGCGGAAGGAGTTGTATTCGGTTGCTGGCTATTCCGGCTACCTTTACTTGAGGTGATGTTCTTAAAAAAAAAAAAAAGACAAAACTACCTGCATGTAGCAAAGTGTAAACACAGCAGACAACTTAAAGAGGAGCTCCAGACTGACCCCAAAATACTACAAGAGAGGGTCAGAGACGCAGACATGATACAAGAGAGGGTCAGAGACTGCAGATATGATACTAGAGCAGGTCACAGACTGCGGACATGATACAAGAGATGGACAGAGACTGTGGACATGATACAAGAGATGATGTGTGCCCTTTTATTAATTATGGTTTATGTATGTCTTATTGTCTTAGCGACTGATTCACATCACAACTTCATTGATACTTTTTTTTTTGTATGATTCATAGTTTTGCTCATTACTGCCCCACACATGCAATGCATGGCTGCATGTGTGGGGCAGTGATGAGCAAAACCATAAATCATACAAAAAAGGGTATCAATTTCAAATCAATGAAGTTGTGATGTGAATCAATCAATAAGACAATAGACAAAAGACAAAAGGCATACATAAACCATAATTAATGTTATGATACTGTATTGTTACATCGTTCAGTATTTCCATCAATAACACGTCACTTTTTTGTGATCACTACGGAGATCAATCAAATTGCTATGTGTATGATCACCAGATATGGGACGGGGGGATCCAGATCAGGAACATGGAGTGTAATCAGAGGGAACCAAATAACAGAAGTGTCCAGTGTACAGTGAGTGTAGGGGTGACTGGAGCACTGGGGCGGGGGAGAAGAGATCACAAAGTAAACAGAAGAGGCTCAGAACTTGTTTTGTGCCCCCCTTTGGGATCAAAAGTGGCACAGTCCTTCCCCCTCCCGTGTACACAGTGATCCTCACCCTCCGTTACACTCACCGGTATCATCCGTGGTGGCCGCAGTAAGCAGTCATAGCAAACAGACACAACACACAGAAAACCCCGCCCATCTTCCTCCGTGATATTCACCCTGACCAAGAGTGCACACTGCACAGCACGTGACACCGCCTATCACTCCTGCCTACTAGTGATGAGGCCATTTGCTCCTCCCATTGTAACTTTTATCACCGCCCCCCCCCCCCCCCCTCCGTAATCAGAGCCCTATAGACAGAGAGGATGACTCGTCTGGACACTCGCTCCACGTGTCTCACAGCACCAAGCTCAACAACAGGCAGCTGGGGATGACGGTAGCGGGGGGGGCGGGAAAAAAGGCGCGGATAACACCCACAGCTCCTTCGGCTGCTTTCGGCTCAGTTCACACTCGGAGGCAACGCATAGAGTGGCGCTCGGGGTGACGTAATCAGAAATCGATTTTGCAAGCTCGTAGCATCGGTGCCGCATCGTGGGTGGCCGAATCACGATGCATCGATGCTACGATTAATTTCAACACCGCTAGTTGGCTTACTGTTTAATTAGGTTGCTGTTAATGTTGGCTGTTCCTTAGCTATGTTATTTATCTTACTGTTTGCATTACGTGATCAAGCTCTTATCTGACTTTCTGTGATATACAGTGTCTCACAAAAGTGAGTACACCCCTCACGTTTTTGTAAATATTTTCTTCTATCTTTTCATGTGACAACACTGAAGAAATGACACTTTGCTACAATGTAAAGTAGTGAGTGTACAGCTTGTATAAGGCTCGGTTCACACAGGGGGCGACACGACTTGCCGCGCCGCGACCTCAGCGGCGACTTGCAAATGACTTCTGTATAGAAGTCAATGCAAGTCGCCCGAGGTCGCCCAAAAGTAGTACAGGAACCTTTTTTCTAAGTCGGAGCGCCTCGAGTCGCTCCTCTTAGAACGGTTCCGTAGTACAAAACGGGGGCGACTTGTCAGGTCGCGGCACGGCAAGTCGTGTGGCCTTGTGTCGCCCCCTGTGTGAACCGAGCCTAACAGTGTAAATTTACTGTCCCCTCAAAATAACTCAACACACAGCCATTAATGTCTAAACCACTGTTGCATAACTACAGCTGATAAAAGTCACATCACAAAGCGGACTGTGCTTTGGGGCGGAGCTAATTAAATCTTTGGACTAAATGGACAGAAGTGAAAGCCCTATGGCAGCTCAAACAGCTCCCATATACACTCACCAGACACTTTATTAAGTACACCTGTTCAATTTCTTGGTAATACAAATTGCTAATTAGCCAATCACACGGCAGCAACTCAATGCATTTAGGCATCTAGATGTGGTGAAGACGACTTGCGGAAGTTCAATCCGAGCATCAGAATGGGGAAGAAAGGGGATTTATGGGACTTTGAATGTTACATGGTTCTTTGTGCCAGGTGGGCTGGCCTCAGTATTTAAAAAGCTGCTGATCTACTGGGATTTTCACACAACCATCTCTTGGGTTTACAGAGAATGGTCAGAAAAAGGGAAAATATCCAGTGAACGGCAGCTGTGTAGAGAAAAATGCCTTGTTGATGTCAGAGGTCAGAGGAGAATGGACAGACTGGTTCAAGATGATAGAAAGGCAACAGTAACTCAAATAACCACTAATTACAACCAAGGTATGCAGAATACCATCTCTGAACGCACAACACAACGAACCCTGAAGCAAATGGACTACAGCAACAGAAGACCACACCGGGTGGCACTCCTGTTAGCGAAGAACAGGAAACTGAGGCTACAATTCACACAGGCTCACAAAAATTGGACATTAGAAGATTGGAAAAACATTGCTTAGTCTGAGGCCGCGTACACACGGGCGGACTGTCTGCCCAACTAAGTCCGTCAGACAATCCGACAGACAGTCCGTCCTACTTTCGAATGAACGGACTTGACCACACACGATGAACAGACAGTCCGCCGAAAGCTTGCGCGATGACGTGTACAGCACGTACGACGGGACTAGAAATACGACGTCCAATACACTGCAATGCAACCTTTCGCCGTGTAAATCCTTTCTGAGCATGCGCCATACTTAGTCCGTCGAACTAGCCTACTCACGAGCGGACTGTCCGCTGAAACCAAGTTTGGACGGACAATATTACGGAAATTCCGAAAGACTTAGTCCGCCAGACTGTCCGCTGAAAAAGTCAGCTGAAGCCCACACACGAGCGGATTGTCCGCTGAAACACGTTTCAGCGGACCAAGTCCGTCAGACAGTCCGCCCGTGTGTACGCGGCCTGAGTCTCGATTTCAGCTGTGACATTCAGATGGTAGGGGCAGAATTTGGCGCATGGATCCATCCTGCCTTGCAGCCTGGTGGTGTAAAGGTGTGGGGGATATTTTCTTGGCACACTTTAGGCCCCTTAGTACCAATTGAAAATCGTTTTAAACGCCACGGCCTACCTGAGTATTGTTGCTGACCATGTTCATCCCTTTATGACTGCAGTCTACCCATCTTCTGATGGCTCCTTCCAGCAGGATAATGCACCATGTCACAAAGCTCCAATCATCTCACCACTGGACAATGGGGTCACTGTCCTCCAATGCCCTCAGTCACAGTCACCAGATCTCCATCCAATAGAGCATCTTTGGGATGTGGTGGAACGGGAATATTCCCATCATGGATGTGCAGCCAACAAATCTGCAGCAACTGCGTGATGCTATCATGTCACTATGACACTATAAATCTCTGAGGAATATTTCCAACACCTTGTAGAATCTATGCCGTGAAGAATGAAGGAAGTTCTGGAGGAAAAGGGGGGTCCAACCCGGAACTAGCAAGGTGTCCCTAATAAAATAACTGGTGTGTGTATGTATTTCATATGTACTGTATTTAGCGGATTGCCTGGGGTTCAGCTCTAAATAAACCTGCGTGTTTGAGGTGGACGAGGTATAAATCTACATTCAATGTTGCTGGCTGCTGACTAGAGTAAGCGATCGCTTTACAGGTTTGGAGCGGCATCACAGCTAAATGACACCAGAATGAATGTTTCTTTTCACGGCCCCCGTCTGACAAATATAGATCACTAATTTAGTTAGAGGAACCTGGCGTGTCAGGCCCTGCCGGTCATCCTATTAATTATAAACCCCTCAGACTCCATTTTATCAGAGCTCTCTGAAGCCGGCAGGATTCACTTATGTCGGTGGCAGGCGCTGTCTCATCTCTTAGACTCGGAGGATGAAGAAGGAGAACATCTGCCAAGAAAGTGACAGCATCAAATCATCAGTCTGTTGTGGAGATGATACATAGGAGCGCAGCCAGAATCATCTGGAAGACAAATTTACTTTTATATCTAATTGTTACGGAAAAGCTCCCTTTCCTCGCTGACGTGGCCATCCAAGCAAGTTGACTTTCTGAAAATTTTTGGGACATCCAGGACACTCACTATATACAGCACTTGGTTTCCAAGCCAAGCCATCCTTTTTTCTAGACACAATTAAAGCTTGTGTTGTGTGTTGAGCCACTCGTCCTCCATGAAAGGTGGTTATACTTCCCATGATGCCTTATACAAGGCCACTTACCTGCTGAGGGGATTGCCCACAAAAGTTTCACAAAGTGTGGGACATTTGGACTGAAGCCCCCTCCACTAACACAAACCCTGATCTTTCTTCTTAAACATTCCACCCCCTACTTTAAAGTTATGAGACCCCAAAAATTGACCCTGACTTGTTTAAATACAAGCACTTTCCAGGTCTTCTGTAGATTTGGGAGCACACTTTTAGTCTAAATCTCAGGGCACTAATGTTTTTGACTGTTCTAAGTCATGTCATGTTGTGTAAAGGTTCCGAGCCTGGGTATACCCAATGGGCTCTGTTTTTGTATGTGAGGCCGCGTACACACGGGCGGACTGTTCGCCCAACCTTGTCCGCTGAACAGTGTTTGGGCGGACAGTCCGCTCGTGTGTGCGGCTTCAGCGGACAGTTTCAGCGGACAGTTGGACGAACAAGGTCTTACGGAAATTCCGAAAAACTGTCCGCTGAAACAAGGTTTCAGCGGACTGTTCGCTCGTGTGTAGGCTTGTTCGGCCAACTAAGTCTCGCGCATGCTCAGAAAGGATTTCCACGTCGGAAGGTTGCATTGCAGTGTATTGGACGTCGAAATTTTCGATCCGTCGTGCGTGCCGAAACGTCATCGCGCACGGTTTCAGCAAACTGTTCGTCCGTCGTGTGTGGCCATGTCCGTCCATGCTAAGTTTGAGCGGACTGTTTGCCGAAACTGTTGGACGGACAAAGTTGGGCGAACAGTCCGCGCGTGTGTACGCGGCCTTACTCTTTTTCAAAAACCTAAATAAAAAGATTTTTCACCAAAAAAATTTCCCGGTTGACCTTCAAAAGTCCCCTGTTGACCTTCTGAAAAGTTTTAGGACATCCAGGTCACCAGGACACTTATTATATACAGCACTTGGTTTCCAAGCCAAGCCAAGCCTTTTTCTAGACACAATTAAAGCTTGTGTTGTGTGTTGAGCCACTCGTCCTCCATGAAAGGTGGTTATACTTCCCACAATACCTTGGTAAGCCAACAAGAGCCAAACAGTATTTCACTAAATTTCCCTCTGTTGACTGTGTGCTAAATTCTCCTTGCTGACTTAAGTATGGCTATTGCCATTCTTGAACCCTCTTTTCCACTCGTCCTCCATGAAAGGTGATTACACTTCCCATGCCAGCTAGAGCCACTAAATTACAAAGGGGAATAACAGTGGAGGGATTATAGCGGTGCTAGTAACAAAATAATACAGAATATATATGAAAGTATCAAATTTTATTACAATTAATTAAAAAAGACCAATAGTACAATATGCAAAGACACACATACAAAAACGAAAAATAATGTAGAGGAGCAAAGAGGCAATCTACAAGCTGAAATGATGGTGACCAGAGTGGTAATAGCAGGTCACGTCTTCCCTACTAGTTTCGCCAAAGCATTGGCTCCATCAGGGGAATAGAATACCAGAGAATACATACATGGCTCTGAAAAAAGAAATAAAAAACACTGATTCATAGGAATAAAATCAAGTCAGATAGAAGCGTGTTGTTGAATGATTAGGCAACGTGATAATGTATGTCCAGACTCCTTACCCCACATAATCACACCAATAGCCCCTCACAGATAATGGGAAATCCCATAAGCACAAAATGTCAACCAAACGTACCCCAGTGGCACCCAAGAGCAGGGCCTGATGTAAGAGGGGACTCTGATGGGGACCCTGATGTAAGAGGGGTCTTTGATGAGAACCCTGATGTAAGAGTGGTTTTTGATGAGGACCCTGATGTAAGAAGAGGTGCTTGATGAGGACCCTGATGTAAGAGGGGTCTTTGATGAGGACACTGATGTAAGAGGGGTCTTTGATGAGGACCCTGATGTAAGAGGGGTCTTTGATGAGGACCCTGATGTAAGAGCGTTTTTTGATGAGGACCCTAATGTATGAAGAGGTGCTTGATGAGGACCCTGATGTAAGAGGGGACTCTGATGGGGACCCTGATGTAAGAGGGGTCTTTGATGAGAACCCTGATGTAAGAGTGGTTTTTGACGAGGACCCTGATGTAAGAAGAGGTGCTTGATGAGGACCCTGATGTAAGAGGGGTCTTTGATGAGAACCCTGATGTAAGAGTGGTTTTTGATGAGGACCCTGATGTAAGAAGAGGTGCTAGATGAGGACCCTGATGTAAGAGGGGTCTTTGATGAGGACCCTGATGTAAGAGGGGTCTTTGATGAGGACCCTGATGTAAGAGGGGTCTTTGATGAGGACCCTGATGTAAGAGGGTTCTTTGATGAGGACCCTGATGTAAGAGGGGACTCTGATGAGGACCCCGATGTAAGGGGTGGCTCTGATGGAGATCCTAATGTAAGGGGGGTCTCTGATTGGAAATCTGATGGGAACCCTGATGTAAAAGAGGGGTCTTTGATGAGGACCCTGATTTAAGGGATGACTCTGAAGGGGACCCTCATGTAAGAGTGGACTTTGAGGTTGACCATGATGCAATGAGGAATTCTGATGTGGACCTTGATGTAAATAGGGTGTCTGATCTTTTTTTTTTTTTTCGGTCCATGGGTATTTGTAAAATATGCGACCTGGCCGTTGTACTGAAAATCTTGGAGACCCCTTGTTTTAGGGCAGATGTGATTTCCCTTTAAGCTGCTATACATTGAGATTCCTTTTCACGCTATCTCTTGGCCCTGCTCCAAATTAATACACTTCTAATTACTTTCATAGAGAGCGGAGAGGCTGCTCCTGCTATTAGCCTTAATGTACATCTTTATGATACCCATAAACCTCATGTTGTAACAGGCGCTGAACGCTCCTGAGTCATACATATACTGGAGGACCAAATGACCTCTGATGTGTTTAAAATACCCCCCTGGCTCTTGTGCGGGGGTAGTGAAGAAGCTGCAAAGCGTATCACTAAGCGCTAATATATTACGATTTTCCCATTGTGGATGAAAATTCTTGATTTCGCCTGCAAAGCCCTACATGGAGTTTTATACACAAGCCACTCTCATTATTTAGGAAATAAAAGGAAAGGCTCAATGCACTGGGTCACTTTATTTAAAGTAAAGCTAAAGGCAAAACTTTTTTTTTTTTTTATTTTGCATAGAGTAAGGGAGGGTTATAACCCCTGCAAAGTTTATTTTTCCCATCTGTGTCCCATTGGGGAGATTCCTCTTCACTTCCTGTCCCAGAGCCAAAACAGGAAATTAGTGCAAATCCCTCCAAAGTGAGGGGATCCTTGGTTGTCACCAGAGCTAGTGTCCCCATTGAAGAATTTCTCCTCTATTCCTGTTCTGGAGACAACACAAAATTTGGGATTTTCTTTTGCTTTCACTTTCGGTGATAATGGTAAACAGGACAAATAGAGAGGGTGATTCTCCCCAATAGGGGAACAGCCCTTAATAAAACACCTGACAGGGATTCTATTTCCTCTACGCTCTATCCAAATCTTAAGTTTTGCCTTTAGTTACACTTTAAGTGAGTGCCCTGGTTCGGTATTAGGCCAGATGTAGGGGAAATTTTCCTTAGGCGGCTCTAGAGAGGACAAGGGTCCTATGTCGTCTCATATCTCAGATCAATATAATGTGCCGGAATGAAAGGGCCAAGCCAGGACTATAGAGTCTAGAACCAGGAGCTGGAACTGGTGGTTTTTAACTCTAAATGACCCATTAGGGCCCTGGTACCCAACCTGCTTCCCCTTTGACACCTTTTGTATGGCCTTCAGCGCCCCTGCAGACACTAATCTGTGTTTCCATGTTGTAGCAGTGATCTCTAGCCTGACTGTCTCCTGAAGCATGCCCCAGTCTCCAAAAATTCCTTTAGCATGTTCACAGTCTCCAACAGCTCCCATAGCACAGTCTCTAAAACTTTCCTAAAGCATGGCTGCAGTCTCTGACCATCTCTTGTGTCATGTCCACAGTCTCTGACCATCTCTTGCATCATGTCTACGGTCTCTGACCATCTCTTGCATCATGCCCACGATCTCTGACCATCTCTTGCATCATGTCCACGGTCCCTGACCATCTCTTGCATCATGTCCAAAGTCTATGACCATGTCTTGTATCATGGCTGCAGTCTCTGACCATCTCTTGCATCATGTCCATGGTCTCTGACCATCTCTTGCATCATGTCCACGGTCTATGACCATCTCTTGTATCATGGCTGCAGTCTCTGACCATCTCTTGCATCATGTCCATGGTCTCTGACCATCTCTTGCATCATGTCCACGGTCCCTGACCATCTCTTGCATCATGTCCAAAGTCTATGACCATCTCTTGTATCATGGCTGCAGCCTCTGACCATCTCTTGCATCATGTCCACGGTCTCTAACCATCTCTTGCATCATGTCTATGGTCTCTGACCATCTCTTGCATCATGTCCATGGTCTCTGACCATCTCTTGCATCATGTCCACGGTCTATGACCATCTCTTGTATCATGGCTGCAGCCTCTCACCATCTCTTGCATCATGTCCATGGTCTCTTACCATCTCTTGCATCATGTCCATGGTCTCTTACCATCTCTTGCATCATGTCCACGGTCTCTGACCATCTCTTGTATCATGTCTACGGTCTCTGACCATCTCTTGCATCATGTCTACGGTCTCTGACCATCTCTTGCATCATGTCTACGGTCTCTGACCATCTCTTGCATCATGTCCACGGTCTCTAACCATCTCTTGTATTATGTCCACCGTCTCTGAACATCTCTTGTATCATGTACGCAGTCTCTAACCATCTCTTGTATCATGTCCACAGTCTCTGACCTTCTCTTGTATCATGCATCAGTCTTTCATTATATTTGGTTTTGTGTCTGCTGTCTCTCACACTGAATATTCACTTACTTTTATGTGTGACCCTTTGGGGGGGGGGGGGGGATGATGCACTTCAGGCTCCCCAAATTAAGATCGTTCACCACTGCTGCCTTAAGATCATTTCAGCCTCTGATGAAGTGGACCTGCAGAGCTCTCGAAACACTTTGGCTTTTTGCTGAAAACAACTTTGACGGCCTATTCATGCTTGCTACAAGCTGACTGTGGCCAACATTGTCCAATCGGAGTGCAGGAATTCTCTCAAAAACCAAAATGCCCTTTGTTTGCAAAAATGACAGGGTTCTCTGATCCCACCCCACACCTCGTTATGCGCATTGCACAGGTAAAAAAAAAAAGTCAGGAACAAACTGAATATTTTGCCAAAAGTTCTTCAAAGCTCGATGTAAACATAAAATACTTATTTTAGTAGATATGACTTGTGTCTTAGTCATTGGTGAGAGCGAGCAAATTAAAAATGTCGCCCCTGAGGACGGTAACACCACAGCAAAGAGCAGCAATAAACCAAGGCAATCAAACCATAATAGAGACGCAGGCTCTGTAAGTATATTTGTTCACTTCTTCCTATTTTAAATCCCGAGCATCGTCAGTTTTATGATGGAGACGAAAGGCTAAATACATCCACAGCGCTACAGTTATAGCACCATAAAAAGTAACATTTACGTCTCAGACAATCGGTCTGTGGGACAGGCAAAGCTAAAGGTGCCTAATCCTGGGGGGAGAAAATGTTCATTAAAGGCATAGTCCACCTTTTCCAAAAAAATTTATCAATATACCCTCAATAATGAAAAGAAAAAGTGGGCATTATATATTTTTTGTCTTCAAGCCTGCAGAGTAGTGCATCAGTACAACACACAGGCTCCTGCGTTGTTTACCCCCCAAACTCCAGGTCCATGTCCAGGAGGAAGTAATCAATGGACTACAAGTGTATTCATGTCAATGCCCTGCTGCCGGCACGATCTGTAAGGCTCTCTGCCAAGGTGGAAGATGGGACTTGTAGTCTCCCTGTTCACAGATCCTTGTGAAGGGATGATGCAGTTGTATAAGTGGAGTGGGGTGGTGGTTGGGGGGGGGGGGGGGGGGTGGTATTAGGGAATACCCTAAACAATGGTGTAACATTAAACGTGGTATGAAATTTATATTTTGCCTTCAACTTGTGGGCTCTCCAATCAAGTCTGGTTAGCTCTTTTGTCCAATTATGTTTCGCTGATCTATTTTTTGCACAGGGATTGTGAGACCAGTTTAAAGGACAATTCACCTGGGTCAAGCCACTGTATGCCAAGGAACATGTGGAATTAGTTAGGGTTCCCTGAAAGGACCATCCAACCTGTTCAAACCATGGTATGCCAAGGAAAATGGGGACTAAGTTAGGTTCCGCTGAAGGGTCCATCCACCCTGTTAAAGCCATGGTATGCCAAGGCAGATAGTGACTTGAAGCTGGGGGATAGACCTTTATAGGACCCTAAGTCTTTCAGTAATCATATGGGGCACTGGTCCTTTGTGGTATGTATGGCCACCCATAAACAAAGCTATCCAATTAGTCTGATTGGCTCTTTGTCCACAATTAATTAGCTTCAATTGAATCTTTGCATAGATTGGGTGGGGACAGCTGAAAGGACTTACAACCCTGTTCAAACCCCCATATGCCAAGGCTGATCAAGGATAGGATGGGGTCCACTGAAAGGATCATCCACCTTGTTCAAACCAGTGTTTGCCAAGACAGATGGTGGCTTAAATATGCTGGATAGTCCTTTGAGTGGACCCCACCCAATCCCCCATCGGCCTTGCCAATATGTTGGTTTAAATAAGGTAGAAAGTATTTTACATCTGTCCCCACCCAATCCATGCAAAGATTAAATTAAAGCAGTTTAATTGGACAAAGAGTCTTTCCATCATCATGTGGCGCACCGGTGTTCTGATATTTGTATGGCCACCCTTAGTCAAGTGATAAACAAGGCTATCAGAATCCACCCAGCTCTTTATCCAATTAAGTTGCTCCAGTTGAATCTTTGTTAGAATTGGGTGGGGACTGCTGAAAGGACTATGCACCCAGTTCAAGCCACTTCATGCCAAGACAGATGGTGGCTTGGAACTGGTGGATAATCCTTTTAGTAGACCCTGGCCTTTCCCTGGTGGCCTTAGCATATGGTGGTTTGAAAACCGTAGAAAGTCCTTTCAGCTGTCCCCACCAAAATCCATGCAAAGATTCAATTGAAGACATTTAATTGGACAAAGAGTCTTTCCCTCCTCGTGTGGGGTACTGGTGTCATGATATTTGTATGGCCACCCTTAGTCAGGTGATAAATAAAGCTATCTAATTAGTCAGACCAGCTCTTTATCCATTTACGTTCCTCCAATTGATTGTATTCCAAGGCAGATGGTGGCTTGAACGTGGTGGATGGTTTAATTATTTTGAGTTTTTCCCTCCTCATGTGGAGCACAGATCCTTTTTTATTTGTATGGCCACGTAGTCAGGTGATGGACAATACTATCTAGTTAGTCTGATCAGCTCTTGGTCCTACTAGGTGGCTCCAACCATATCTTTGCATGAATTGGGTGGAGATACTAAAAGGACTGACCATCCTGTTCATGTCACCATATTCCAAGGCAGATGGGGGATATAGTGTGGGGTCTGCTGGAAGGATTATTCACTCAGTTCAAGCTACTGTATGCCAAGAAAGATGGTGGCTTGAACTGAAGGATAGTCCTTTAAGCAGAGCCCACCCTATTCTGAGTCTTTCCCTCGCCATGCAGCGTGTTGGTCCTTTGTTCCAGTCTGTCTTTTGTTGGTGGTAATATTTTGGTACCTTGCCAATGTTCATAGACGTATTATCAAATGACTCATCCATGATCCATTGTGTAAGATTATCTCTTTTATTTTAACTGCATATACATCCTTGAAAAAGTGGACTTTGTTCCAAGAAGCGCATTGGATGAAAGAAATCCTATGCAAGATGATCTGCCACATGGCATGCGACTATGAGATTGTAAACAGGTCTTTCTCTTTTGATTTTAACCTGGGGAGTATATTAACTTTCAACAAATTATCATATGCACTGATCAGCGCTAACATTATGGCCACTGGCTGTAAATAATAAGGATTATCTCCTTACATTGGCGCCTGATATATTAGGCAGTATGTGAACATGTTGTCCCTGAAGTTGATGTGTTAAAAGCAGAAAAAATGGGAAAGTGTAAGGATTGTTGAGACTTTAAAAAGGACCAAATTGTAATGGCTAGACGATCGGGTCAGAGCAACTCCACAACTGCAGCTTTTTTGGGATGTTACCAGTCTGCAGTGGTCAGGACCGACCAAAAGTGGTCCAAGGAAGGAAAAAAGGGAAACTTGGTGACAGTCACGGGCGGCCAAGGCTCATTGATGTATATAGGGAGTGAAGGCTGGCCAGTGTAGTCCAATCCAATAGAAGAGCTACTGGAGCTCACATGAGCTCAAAGGAGCTGAAAAAGTTCATGCCGGTTCCAGTTTGTTGTGTATGGGTTGTGTAGCCGCAGACCAGTCAGAGTGCCCATGCCGACCCGTGTCTACAGCCAAAAGTGTCTACAATGGGCAGGTGAGCATTAGAACTAGACCACAGAGCAATAGAAGAAGGTGGCCTGGTCTGATTAACTCAAGAATGGTTTGAGGAACACAACAAGATGTGTGAGGTGTTGCCCTGGCATCCAAATTCTCCAGATCTCAATCCAATCAAGCATTTGTGGGATGTGCTTGAAAAACAAGTCCAGTCTATGGAGGCCCCACCTCAAAACGTGCAGGTTTTAAAGGATCTGCTAGTGATGACTTGGTGCCAGATACCACAGCATACCTCAGTGGCGTCACTAGGGTTGGTGTCCCCAAGGGTGGTAAAACATGGTTTAGTCCCCCCTCAGTATAGACCCACCTACGTCAGTACAGACCCCCCTCTCCACTTGTGATACTAGGAAGGTGGTGGGGGTCGGATATGTGCTGGTGGGGCACTTGGGGAGGGGAAGGGGCTTGTGCTCTTGTGGGGGGGGGGGTCGGATTCCAAATCCAGCCCCCACTTCTAGGTCCTTTCCCCCTCAAAGTGCCCTCCCAGCACATATTCTCTTAACCCCCCCATCACTCCTTCATCTTTTTTAACTTGCCCCCTTTCCTGGTGCATGTCCCCCTCTTCTGTCCATCTACAACATTGGTGCAGACCTCAGATCAGTGGGTGAAATGCGCAGCAGTATTTCTCCTCCTGTGCACATGTAAACAGCTAAGGATGGGGAGGCGGATTTGCTCCGCTCCGCTGTGTGAGACATCTGGGGACAGAGATCGTAACCCAGACTGGCAGATCAGTGTCTCTGGTGCGGTGTTAGCGGTGCCCCTGCCGACAGGTGTTACCCGGGTGCAGTTCGCCCCCCCTTAGCGACGCCACTGCTATACCTTCAGAGGTCTAGTGGAGTCCATGTCTCAATGGGTTATATTGGGTGGTCATAAAGTTATGACTGATCAGTGCAGAAATAAAGACTGCGATATGTTTGTGTAAGCGAAACTTTTTTTGTGTATAACTATCTATAATCTGAATTTCTATAGCCATAATCCAACCCTGTCCTGAAGAAGTGAAAGTCAGAATGAAATGCGTTGACATGGCTTTAAAGTTTTCATATTTTTGTGGCATTTTGCATGATTGTTGGGAGTTATAAAACATATGTGAACTTTGCGTACAGCGCATCCGGAAGGTATTCACCGCGTTTCACTTTTTACACATTTTGTTATGTTACCGCCTTATTCCAAAATGGATTAAACGAATTTTCCTCAAAATTCTACAAATAATACCCCATAATGATAACGTGAAAGAAGTTTGTTTGAAATCTTTGTAAATGTATTAAATAAAAATTTAATTTAAAAACCTTTGCCATGACACTCAAAATTGAGCTCAGGTGCATTCTGTTTCCACTGATCATCCTTGAGATGATTCTACAACTTGATTAGAGTTCATTTGTGGTAAATTCAGTTGATTGGACATGATTTGGAAATTAATGAATCTATTTAAGGTCCCACGGTTCACAGTGCATGTCAGAGCACAAACAAAGCCATGAAGTCAAAGGAATTGTCTGTAGACCTCAGAGATAGGATTGTTTGGAGACACAGGTCCGGGGAAAAGTACAGAAAAATGTCTGCAGCATTGAAGGCCCCAATGAGCACAGTGGCCTCCATCATCCATAAATGGAAGAAGTTTTGAACCACCAGGACTCTTCCTAGAGCGGGCCGCCTAGCCAAACTGAGCGATCGGGGAGAAGAGCCTTAGGGAGGTCACCAACAACCTGATGGTCACTCTGATAGGTCTCCAGAGTTTCTCTGTGGAGAGAGGAGAACCTTCCAGAAGAACAACCATCTCTGGAGCACTCCACCAATCAGGCCTGTGTGGTAGAGTGGCCAGACGGAAGCCACTCCTCCGTAAAAGGCATAACAGTCCGCCTGGAGTTTGCTGAAAGGCACCTGAAGGACTCTCAGACCAAGATAAACAAAATTCTCTGGTCTGATGAAACAAAGATTGAACTCTTTGGCCTGAATGGCAAGCGTCATGTCTGGAAGAAACCAGGCACCGCTCATCACCTGGCCAATAACGTGAAGCATGGTGGTGGCAGCATCGTGCTGTGGGGATGTTTTTTCAGCGGCAGGAACTGGGAGACTAGTCAGGATCAAGGGAAAGATGAATGCAACAATGTACAGAGACATCCTTGATGAAAACTTGCTCCAGGGCGTTCTGGACTCAGACTAGGGTGAAGGTTCATCTTTCAACAGGACAACGACCCTAAGCACACAGCCAAGATAACAAAGGTGTGGCTACGGGACAGCTCTGTAAATATCCTTGAGTTGCCCAGTATCCTTGAGTCCAGACTTGAATACGATTTGAACATCTCTGGAGAGATCTGAAAATGGCCGTGCACCGACCCTCCCCATCCAACCTGATGGAACTTGAGAGGTCCTGCAAAGAAGAATGAGAGAAAATAGGTGTGCCAAGCTTGTAGCGTCATACTCAAAAAGACTTGAGGCTGTAATTGGTAACAAAGGGGCTTCGACAAGGAAAATTATGAATTTAATCCATTTTGGAATAAAGCTGTAACATAAAAAAAAAGTGTGGAAAAAGTGAAGCGCTGTGAATACTTTCTGGACGCACTGTATATTTTTATAAATTACAGTCTATAGTAAATTTTATGTGGTTTTGGTAAAATTTTGGGAAATTTTTATAGATGGTTTATGGTTTCTCAGAGCTACATATGGAGTCTGTTTTTCTTTTTTCTTTAGTGATTGACTAATTATGGGAGTGAGAATTAGATATAATTTTTAGACAATAGTATCTTACCTCTTTTGTTCTCAATAATATTTCAATGGTTGCTGCATTGCAGACACGCAATTTTAAATGTTGGGGAGATGTTCTGCGAAATCTAGGGCTTTTGGAATGCTTTTTCTGGCAGAGGCTGGATGAATTAATGAGGTATAAACACCTTGCACATCACCCAATGCCACAGCCAGAAAGTTTAAGGTCTACTAATGCCGCGTACACACGAGCGAATTGTCCGGCGTACTTAGTCCGGCAAACAATCCGGCGGATAGTTCGGCGGACTTTCTACCGAACGGACTTGGCCACACACGGACACACAGAAAGTCCGGCGTTTGCTAGCGTGATGACGTACAGCACGTACGACGGGACTAGAAAAAGGAAGTTCAATAGCCAGTAGCCAATAGCTTCCTTTTTTCGTACTTGCTTCTGAGCATGCGTCATTCTTAGTCCGCCGGACTAGCACACTGACGAACGTATTGTCCGCTGAAACCCAAGTCCGACAGGAAGATTGGAGTGCAAAAATACTTTCTTAGTCTGCCGGACTTCACGCTGGAAAAGTCCGCTGAAGCCCACACACGATCGAATTGTCCGCTGAAATGCGTTTCGGCGGACTAAGTACGCCGGACAATCTGATCGTGTGTACGCGGCATAAGAATGACGCATGCTCAGAAGCAAATTACGAAAAGGAAGCTATTGGCTACTGGTTATTGAACTTCCTTTTTCTAGTCCCGTCGTACGTGCTGTACATCATCACGCTCGCAAACGCCGGACTTTCTGTGTGTCCATGTGTGGCCAAGTCCGTTCGGTATAAAGACCGCTGGACTATCCGCCGGATTGTTTGCCGGACTAAGTACGCCAGACAATTCGATCGTGTGTATGCGGCATTACTTGCAGAACTAGCTGGGATACTGAGAATAACTGACAGTCACTCAGTCAGATGAAGCAATGGCCCATTACAGGCAGGAACCTGAGGCCCCTTAGGTGGGTAGTAGAATTTCAGTGTCCAGCCTGCATCACTTCTCTGGCTACTGTTTCCAGCTCTGACAGCCCCCTGCCGCTCAACATCTTTCAATCTGGAAAATTGAAGGAGCTGGACAGAAAATTGTCTGCCACATTGTCCAATCAGATGAGGGGAGAGATTCCTCCATCCACACTGTTGGGGATGAAGAAGAGAAATCTTGTAGTGTGTGACCACCTTAAATCTGGCAATGTATTGTTCGAAAATTAATCCAGTTCAGCTGGGACCAGCCAAACTAGAAGCAGTGTGTGGCAGTCCCTGCTCGATAGAAGTCTATCAAACAAAAGGAGATGCTGGAAAACCTTTTTGATGATATACACTATATTGTCAAAAGTATTGTGACACCTGCCTTTACACACGCGTGAACTTTAATGGTATGCCAGTCTTAGTCCGTAGGGTTGATGTTTGGACAGGCCAGTCAAGTTCCTCGGCCCCAAACTCGTTCATCCATGTCTTTATGGGCCTTGCTTTGTGCACTGGTACAAATCATTTGGTGGAGGGGGGATTATGGTGTGGGGTTGTTTTTCAGGGGTTGGACGTGGCCCCTTGGTACCAGTGAAGGAACTCTAATGCCGCGTACAGACGATGGGAATTTCCGACAACAAATGTTCGATGTGAGCTTGAAATTCCGACCATGTTTTCGGACAACAAAAAATTTGAGAGCCGGATCTCAAATTTCCCGACAACTAAATCCGTTGTCGGAAACTCTGATCGTGTGTACACAATTCCGACGCACAAAATTCCACGCATGCTCGGAATCAAGCAGAAGAGCCGCACTGGCTATTGAACTTCCTTTTTCTAGTCCCGTTGTACGTGTTGTACGTCACCACCGCGTTCTTGACATTCAGAATTTTCAACAACATTTGTGTGACCGTGTGTATGCCAGACAAGTTTGAGCCAACATCCGAAGGAAAAAAATCCACGGTTTTGTTGTCGGAATGTCCGATCCTCTGTTTATGGCATAAAGACATCAGCAAACCAAGACAATTTGGACAATTTTTCATGCTTGGGGATGGCCTCTTCCTGTTCCAACATGGCTGCGCACCAGTGCACAAAGCAAGGTCCATAAAGACATGGATGAGCGAGTTGGGAGTGGAGGAACTTGACTGGCCTGCACATGACCTCAACCCTTATAGAACACCTTTGGGGTGAATTAGAGTGAAGACTGTGAACCAGGCCTTCGCGTCCAACATCAGTGCCTGACCTCACAAATGCGCTTCTGGAAGAATGGTCAAACATTCCCATAGACACACTCCTAAACCTTGTGGACGGCCTTCCCAGAAGAGTTGAAGCTGTTATAGCTGCAAAGGGTGGGCCAACTCAATATTGAACCCTACAGACTAAGACTGGGATGCCATTAAAGTTGATGTGCCTGTAAAGGCCGGTGTCCCAATACTTTTATAATAATACTGTATATGTGTTTCTTTGGTAATTCACTCACGCAGACTTGCAAAGTTACTGAAAGGTCCACTTTAAATCCAATTTCCAGCACTCCTGAGAAATTGTGCAATTCCTGTTCAATGCATAAAGTATATGTGAAGATCAGACAGGACCAGCCGCATATAGCACAGTCTCCACTCACAATAGATGAGCTGTTTTGCAGATATGGGATCCCAGGGCGCCGTACACAACCTCCGATCACAGAGCCCCCCCTCCCATTCCTCCGCGTTATCCTATGCACGGGGTTCGGATGGGATTGCATTGTGTGTTCCCCGTCTTGACCTCCGAACATGAGCAGAGATGAGAAATGATAAAAAGGCAATTAAATAGCAATGTACAGTCCTCGGCTGCAATAAAAAAGGATTTCCTTTCTTTGGTCTTTGGTCACCTTGACTTATCGAGAGAGAAAAAAAGGCAAATTCCTCCGAGTGTTCTCCAGCTGGCTTATCAAATTTTTTTGCTTTAACCCTTCGGCGTACTGATGGTTCGTAAAAATGCGCAAGGCGTGGGCAGCATTTTGCCGGAGTGCAGCATAGTTGGGACCATAGAACCAACTGCAATGAAACTTAAAGCGGAACTCCGGCCAAAGATTACAGTTAAAAAATTAATCATCCATTCATGGACACAGTTTTGAGAATGGACCGTGGCTACCCAAGTAACCAAGTGCCACAACTGCCTAGTGCATAGGTGTGCACTTGTGCCCCATACACAGACAGGAGAGAGGGCTTGATCTGCTCCTCCTCCTATTGCCCCTATCCCTTTGTCTGCCCACACTCCAATCCCTGGTATTCTGTGCCTCAAGAAAGGGATGTTGCTGTACATGCGCAGAAACGCCACAGTGGATCTCTAGAGCCACCCTTGACATTGCGCAGAAACGCCACAGTGGATCTCTAGAGCCACCCTTGACATTGCACAGAAATGCTGCAATGGATCCCAGAGTGACCCTTGGTGTTGCTGCACATGCGCAGAAATGCCACAATGGATCCCAGAGCAATCCTTGACATTGTGCAGAAATGCTGCAAAGGACCCCAGAGTGACCCTTGGTGTTGCTGTACATGCACAAAAACGCCACAGTTTATCTTAGAGCCAACCTTGACATTGCGCAGAAATGCTGCAATGGATCCCGGAGTGACCCTTGGTGTTGCTGTACATGCACAGAAACGCTGCAGTGGATCCTAGAGCCACCATTGGCATTGCACAGAAATGCCGCAGTGGATCCTAGAGCCACCCTTGGCATTGCACAGAAATGCTGCAGGGGATCCTAGAGCCACCCCTGGCATTGCACAGAAATGCCGCAGTGGATCCTAGAACCACCCTTGGCATTGCACAGAAATGCCGCAGTGGATCTTAGAGCCACCCTTGGCATTGCACAGAAACGCTGCAATGGATCCCAGAATGACCCTTGGTGTTGCTGCACATGCGCAGAAATGCCACAGTGGATCCTAGAGCCAACCTTGACATTGCGCAGAAACGCTGCAATGGATCCCGGAGTGACCCTTGGTGTTGCTGTACATGCACAAAAACACTGCAGTGGATCCTAGAGCCACCCTTGGCATTGCACAGAAATGCTGCAGTGGATCCTAGAGCCACCCTTGGCATGGCACAGAAATGCCACAGTGGATCCTAGAGCCACCCCTGGCATTGCACAGAAATGCTGCAGTGTATCCTAGAGCCACCCTTGGCATTGCACAGAAACGCTGCAATGGATCCCAGAGTGACCCTTGGTGTTGCTGCACATGCGCAGAAATGCCACAGTGGATCCTAGAGCCAACCTTGACATTGCGCAGAAACGCTGCAATGGATCCCGGAGTGACCCTTGGTGTTGCTGTACATGCACAAAAACGCTGCAGTGGATCCTAGAGCCACCCTTGGCATTGCACAGAAATGCTGCAGTGGATCCTAGAGCCACCCTTGGCATGGCACAGAAATGCCGCAGTGGATCCTAGAGCCACCATTGGCATTGCACAGAAATGCCGCAGTGGATCCTAGAGCCACCCTTGGCATTGCACAGAAATGCTGCAGTGGATCCTAGAGCCACCCCTGGCATTGCACAGAAATGCCGCAGTGGATCCTAGAACCACCCTTGGCATTGCACAGAAATGCCGCAGTGGATCTTAGAGCCACCCTTGGCATTGCACAGAAACGCTGCAATGGATCCCAGAATGACCCTTGGTGTTGCTGCACATGCGCAGAAATGCCACAGTGGATCCTAGAGCCAACCTTGACATTGCGCAGAAACGCTGCAATGGATCCCGGAGTGACCCTTGGTGTTGCTGTACATGCACAAAAACACTGCAGTGGATCCTAGAGCCACCCTTGGCATTGCACAGAAATGCTGCAGTGGATCCTAGAGCCACCCTTGGCATGGCACAGAAATGCCACAGTGGATCCTAGAGCCACCCCTGGCATTGCACAGAAATGCTACAGTGGATCCTAGGGCCACCCTTGGCATGGCACAGAAATGCCGCAGTGGATCCTAGAGCCACCCCTGGCATTGCACAGAAATGCTGCAGTGGATCCTAGAGCCACCCTTGGCATGGCACAGAAATGCCACAGTGGATCCTAGAGCCACCCCTGGCATTGCACAGAAATTCTGCAGTGGATCCTAGAGCCACCCCTGGCATTGCACAGAAATGCTGCAGTGGATCCTAGAGCCACCCTTGGCATGGCACAGAAATGCTGCAGTGGATCCTAGAGCCACCCCTGGCATTGCACAGAAATGCTGCAGTGTATCCTAGAGCCACCCTTGGCATTGCACAGAAATGCCACAGTGGATCCTAGAGCCACCCCTGGCATTGCACAGAAATGCTGCAGTGGATCCTAGAGCCACCCCTGGCATTGCACAGAAATGCCGCAGTGGATCCTAGAGCCACCCTTGGCATTGCACAGAAACGCTGCAATGGATCCCACAGTGACCCTTGGTGTTGCTGCACATGTGCAAAAATGTCACAATGGTTCCCACAGCGACCCTTGGCATTGCTGCTTAAATGGACACCAGAGTGACTCTTTGGCATTGCTGCACCTGCATGGAGTCTGGGTGCGTCCAGGTCAACTTTAGGAAAATAATGTATTTACTTTAAAATAAAAAATGTTTGCACTTCTGTTATAGGGAGCGAGGAGGAGAGGAGCAACATTATAAAAAAAAAAAGGGTGAAGACCCCCTTTAATAAAGGCTCATTTGTTTTTGTTTTTTTTCCAAGTGAAATTTGCCTTTAAACCCGAGCAGTTGCAATGGGGTTGCTGCACTTTGGGCTCCCTTGGTGAAGAGCCCCGGTAATGTTTTATTCTTTAATGGCGGCACTTAGAAGGGGGGTGTTATGGGCTTAGCAGAGGTGGTGAATTGGAGGCGGCAGACACAAAGCCTTCTCGGAAATAGATCTAATGTGCAGAACAAATGTCCCCGTTATATCATCTGCTTTGTATTACGGCCGGTGACTGACGGACGGCTCAATGCAGCACCTGCTCTCCTTTATTCCGTCTCCTCTCGCTGACGATCCGATCACCACTTTGGCTCGGGCTGATTATATTTTTCCCAGCGTTCATTGCAGGAATTCTCTTATCTATGAAGTTGGACCCGCAAATATCTGTCAGTGACTCTGACTGTGAAATGATGTATTGCGAGGGCATGTTAAAGGGGAGGTACAGAGTTTATATGTTTTCTGTAGTTATGTTTAGGATTAAAAAATAAAAAAATAAAATTATATTTTTTACTTTCAAGTCAGAAGATAGTGCACTTTGTATTGCTGATGAGCTGTTTTTCTACTATGCAGTGAATAGCCTTTGTGAAATTTGATCTTCTGCAGTTTATCAGAGATTGGACCTGATTCATAAATTCCTTGTTTTCTAAGGTGCGTTGATAAATGTCCTGGTATTCTGGGGGTTAAAACAAGCTCATGGCTGATGTTCCAGGGCTTCAGAATTGGCCCAACCTATGCAAATGAAGCCTGCCTAGCAACACCCACTCCTCCTGACTGACCCCAACCCATCAAGGGCATTTTGATATTTGCATAACTCCTTTCAAGAGCCCGCCTACTGCATGTAATAGTCCTGAGGGCCCTTGAGAGGAGTACTGAGGCCGGTGTTGTGATGTTTTCAGGAAGCTCTGTACAGCACACCACCGGCCCCTCCCACCAAGTTATGTACAGCACACCGCCGGCCCTTCCCACCAAGTTATGTACAGCACACCGCCGGCCCCTCCCACCAAGCTATGTACAGCACACCACCGGCCCCTCCCACCAAGCTATGTACAGCACACCGCCGGCCCCTCCCACCAAGCTATGTACAGCACACCACCGGCCCCTCCCACCAAGCTATGTACAGCACACCACCGGCCCCTCCCACCAAGCTATGTACAGCACACCGCCGGCCCCTCCCACCAAGCTATGTACAGCACACCGCCGGCCCCTCCCACCAAGCTATGTACAGCACACCGCCGGCCCCTCCCACCAAGCTATGTACAGCACACCGCCGACCCCTCCCACCAAGCTATGTACAGCACACCTCCATCCCCTCCCACCAAGCTATGTACAGCGCACCGCCATCCCCTCTAACCAAGCTATGTACAGCGCACCGCCATCCCCTCCCACCAATCTATGTACAGCACCCTACCGGCCCCTCCCACCAAGGTATGTGTAGCACCCCACCAGCAGGACTGGGACAAGGAGTGGGTAGCGGGGGCAGCTGCCCTGGGCACTGTGGCATCACTAATGTTAGGTGGAGGGGGGGGGGGGGCACTGTGAGGAGATTTGGGGAAGGGGATTTGTGTTTGGAGGAGAAAGTGGGGGGTTGCAGGAGGTAAGAATTGTTCTAGGAAGGGAGTGCAGGGAGTGGTGATTTAGGCGGATTTGTTTTGGGAGAGGGGGTAGAGGATTTGTGCTAGGAGAGGGGATGTGCAAGAAGAGGTGATATGGTGGTGGAGGAGGATTTTTGCTAGGAGGGGGGATGAGGGGGGGGGGGTTTGTGCTAGAAGAGGTGATATGATGGTGGTGGGGTGGAGGGGGGGCGGATTTGTGCTAGTAAGGATGATTGTGGAGTAGGAGTGTGCTAGAAAGGGAATTTATTTTTTGGGGGGAGGAGTATTTGTGCTGGGAGGGGGGATTTGGAGTGAGAACGAGGGGAGCAGATACGTGTTAGGAGGGTTTTTTTTTTGAGGAGGGCGGGGGGAGTTAAAATTTGTGCTGGGATGAAGGATTTTAGCCGGGGGTAGATTTGTCCTGGGAGGAGGGGAATTTATACTTTGGGGGTAAGCATGCAGATTTGTGCTCTTCGGGGGCTGGTTGACACATAATGCTTATACAGCTTATACATCTTCGGGGGGGGGGGGGGTTGGTTGACACATAATGCTTATACATCTACGGGGGGGCTACATTTCGCCCTGGGCTCTAGATGACCTCTATATTATCCCGGAGCTGCCTGGTGGCCCCTCCCTCCAGCCATGATTTGCGTAGAGAATCGCAGAAGCCCAGTGATGATGTCGCTGGGTCAAAAATGAGATATGTAATAAAATCTTTTTTTTGTTGCTGTTGTTGTTTTTTTTTTTTACGTTTCTGTCAGCTCCTCCTCCTTCTTCGCAGTGCCTGTTAAGGGCATTACAGGAAGCTAATATAAAGAAAGATTGAGGAACCCGTACTAGCTGCAATAAAAATCTATCCACTATTTATTTAATGAATACATAAAATGATGAAATGAAGTCCGCAGTCGCGTGTTTTATTTTACTAGTCGCATTGTGTGTTCAGGGAGTGACAAGATATAACCCGCAGTCCGACCCCCTCCCCCGCCCGCTCTTTTCTTTTTCCGTCTCCTTAAAGCCAGCGGAGTTGTGGTTTGGTCGGCCCTTATCTGCGCACTAATGTCGGAAAACATTGTCAACGTGTTAAACATTAGCGGGGCCCCATAGATACCCGGCGTCCATCTGCCGGCCTGGAGACATGGACTCACTTCTGCCTGACTGCTCCGCACCATATGTTTCCAGATCTGACGCTTTAACTCCGTCTCTCCCGGATCCTCCGCGACATTTTATTACGGCAAGAATGAGTTTTTTTTTAATTTTTTTATTTTTTAAGTCCTAGGAATTGCCGCAGTTTGGTTAGCTGCGGCCGCGTGATTCCGTTAGGAGTGTTACAAATCGCATCCTGAGGGGGGCGGAGATCTTGAACTATAGCGTTCCCGGGATCGCAGAGTTAAAGTGTATCCAGAGGTGGCCGGGCACTTACAGATACGTAGTCGATCGAGGTACAGGCGATTGTAAAACAAATCACTTGGTCATCAATTAAAGTATCGAACAATGTAACACATGGCAGGGGGGATTTACTAAAGGCAAATAGACTGAGGACTTTGCATGTGCAATTGCTGCAGAGCTTACCAAATGAGCGGAAGCTCTGCTGACTTCCATCGTCCAATCACGTGCAAGAAAAAAATGCTGTTTTTTTGTTTTGTTTTTTTACATCTTCCTTGCATGTGATTGGGTATTCTTTGCAGAGTGAAGCGTCTCCGCATTTACTAAGCTCTGGAGCGACTGCACAGTCTGTTTTGCCTTTAGTAAATTCATTACAATTGATTAAAACAGGAATCTTCAAACTACGCCCCTCCAGGTGTTGTGGAACTACACTTCCCATGAGGCATTGTAAGACTCTGACAATCACAGGCATGACTAGGCATGATGGGAATTGTAGTTCCCGAACAACTGGAGGGCCGTAGTTTGAAGACCCCCTGGATTGAAAGGATCTTTAAAGGGGTTGTATACCCTCTAGGCCAGTGATAGTGAACCTCCGCACCCCAGATGTTTTGGAACTACATTTCCCATGATGCTCAACTACACTGCAAAGTGGCTGAGCATCATGGGAAATGTAGTTCCGAAACATCTGGGGTGCCAAGGTTCGCCATCACTGCTCTAGGCTTTCCACCTTAATGCATTCTCTATGTATTAAAGTGATTGCAAAGGCTCTTTTTTTTTTATACTTCCCTCCTCTGTGCAGTGATTTTGCACAGAGCAGCCCCGATCATCCTCTTCTCGGGTCCCTCTTCGCTGCTCCTGGCCCCTCCCTCCTATCGAGTGCCCCCCCAGCCAGCTGCTATCTCTGGAGGCACCCGACCTAAATCAGAGCTCCGCGTAAACATGCAGACATGGAGCCACATCCCCCCCTCTCTCCCCCGATTGGCTGACTGATTTTGATTGACGGCCATGGGAACCAATGGTGGAGCTGCTGTGTCTCAGCCAATCAGGAGGAGTGTCCCGGGACAGCTAAGACACTCGTGGACATCGCTGCAGAGAGATGCCTAGTGACATGACAGAGATCACTGCCTCCTGTCATCGGGAACAGTGATCGCTGTCATGTCAGTGGAACCCCACACCCCCCCCCCCCTACAGTTAGAATACCTTCCTAGGACACACTTAACCCTTTGATCGCCCCAGAGTTTAACCCCTTCTCTGCAAGTGTAATTTACACAGTGATTAGTGCATTTGTATAGCACTGATTGCTGTATAAATGCCAGTGGTCCCAAAATAGTGTCAAACGTGTCTCCTTTAAGTTGCGGCATTGTGGGCGCATGCACGCTCCGTGACCGCAGGTCCCGCGGACTCTATGTCCGCCGGGCACCCGCAATCGTGGCTCAGGTAAGTATTAGGGGAATGCTGGGGAGGCTGTTACACACAGAAGTTTTTTTTTTTATCTTAATGCCTTTACAACTCCTTTAACCACTTAAAGACCGAGCCTCTTTCTGAGATTTGTTGTTTACAAGTTAAAAACATTTTTATTTTTATTTTTTTTACTAGAAACCCCCAAACATTCTACTTTTTCTAACACCCTAGAGCAGTGATGGGTAACCTTGGCACCGCAGATGTTTTGGAACTACATTTCCCATGATGCTCAACTACACTGCAGAGTGCAAGAGCATCATGGGAAATGTAGTTCCAAAACATCTGGGGTGCTAAGGTTTGCCATCACTGCCCTAGAGAATAAAATGGCGGTTGTTGCAATACTTTCTGTCACACCGTATATGCACAGCGGTCTTACAAGCGCACTTTTTAAAAAAAAAAAAAATAAACATTTCTGAATTAAAAAATAAGACAACAGTAAAGTTAGCCAAATGTATTATTTTTTTTATATTGTGAAAGATAATGTTACACTTACGAGTAAATTTATACGCAACATGTCACACTTCAAAATTGCGCCCGCTTGTGGAATGGCGACAAACTTATACCCCTTAAAATTTCCATAGGCGCAGTTTAAAAAATTCTACAGGTTGCATGTTTTGAGTTACAGAGGAGGTCTAGGGCTAGAATTATTGCTGTCGCTCCACCGATCGCGGTGATACCTCACATGTGTGGTGGGAACAATGTTTTCATATCTGGGCACTACTGACGTATGCGTTCGCTTCTGCACGCGAGCTTGTAGGGGCACGTTTTAAATTTTTAGTATTTATTTGACCTTTTATTTTTTTTATTTTTACACTTTTTTTGTGACTACGTGTCACACGTAGTCACCCCCCCCCCCTCCAAGTTAGAAACACTCCCCAGGACACACTTAACCCCTACACTGCCCCCTAGTGGTTAACCCCTTCACTGCCAGTGTCATTTACACAGGAATCGGTGCATTTGTATAACACTGATCGCTGTATAAATGATAATGGTCCCAAAAATGTGTCAAAAATGTCTGATGTGTCCGCCATAATGTCGCAGTCACAATAAAAATCGCTGATCGCCCGCCAAATCTATTTAAAAAAAAAATTATTAATAAAATGAATAAAAATGCCATAAAACTATCCCCTATTTTGTAGACGCTATAACTTTTGCGCAAACCAATCAATATACGCTTATTGGGGTTTTTTTACCAAAAATATGTAGAAGAATGCGTATCGGCCTAAACTGAGGAAAAAATATATTTTTTTTATATATTTTTGGAGGATATTTATTATAGCAAAAAGTAAAAAATAATGCGTTTTTTTTTTTTTTTCAAAATTGTCGCTCTTTTTTTGTTCATAACGCAAAAAATAAAAGCCGCAGAGGTGATCAAATACCACCAAAAGAAAGCTCGATTTGTGGGGAAACAAAGGACGTTAATTTTTGTTTGGGATCCACGTCGCACGACCACGCCATTGTCAGTTAAAGCGACGCAGTGCCGAATCGCAAAAAGTGCTCTGGTCAGGAAGGGGGTAAAATCTTCCGGGGGGGCGGCTGAAGCGGTTGACAGCAACACACACCGCAAACAAGCGTCCATGAATGGCTGAGGTTTCTGTGCTGAAAGAGCGCCCCCTGCACATTAGAAAACAGTGCTCAGTGGGACCAGACGAGGAGAAATTGATAATAAAAGTTCATTTAATAAAAAAAAAAAAGCACAGAAGAAAGTTCACAAATTCTCAGACACAGAGTTACAAAACTCTGCACAGTGACTGAGCTGTCTCTAGTGATGATTGGAAGCTAGTGGGACGGGCTACCGGGTCATGTGATTACATGATTGGGCAGTCTGTCCCGCCCCCAAGGTGTAAGGGACCTGCTTAAAGGGACACTGAGGCTGGGTGGGAAGGGCTGTTACAGTAGTCACATGATCGGGAGCCTGGCCCAACACTGAGCTCGGTCACCGTGCAGTGAGCCCGCTTCCAGCACAGAAAGCTCGGCCGTCCACGGACGCTCACGTTCGCAATGTGGGTGTTAAAAAGACATTTACTTTCCACTGAAGGAGGTCATGTCCATAAAAGGGGGGGGGGGGGGGGTCGCAGCACATCGCTGCCCCACCACATCGTCTCCTGCCAGCTACGCAGATCTTTTTTTCGGGGTCCTCCGTCCAGTCTTGGCTTTTGCTGCCTCGGTGTGCGTCGTCCAGAACCTGTTCGCCTGTTCAAACAAAACAAGCGTGGAGCCGGCCCTCCAGATGGCCCGCGCTGCTCCTGGAGCACATTGTGCGGCAGAGGGGCCGGTGACATCACTCCGGTAATAGAGGCGCCTGGTCTCTGTAAAATGCCTAATAATGACATTATGACTCCTGTGTTTCCATGTGTGGCGCTTCGCCGGGTAAGTGCTCCGTAATGGAGGCCGCATGGAAACTGTCCCCTTTTATGTGACACCGCGCTGTTCCCAATTACAGGCTCTGCTTCCATTCTAATTGGGTTTGGGCTAATCATGGAGGGTGGGGGGGGTCACAAGGGGTTAATCAGTTAAAGGGGAAGGGGCGCACTCCTTGCTTGTATAGAGGGGTGATCTTCGGGAGTATGGAAGCGCTGGGTGTGCGGGGTCACCGGGCTTGAAGGTGAACTTCGGGATCGGAAAATATTATTTAAACCCATTCATGATGTATATTCTTCTTTCCCATCGAGGGGAGAGGAGACTGAGGAAATGCTTCCTCCCGCCATCTACAAAGTTACAATGTACAGCCTGATTATTGGGGAGAGGAGACTGAGGAAATGCTCCTCCCGCCATCTACAAAGTTACAATATACAGTCTGATTATTGGGGAGAGGAGACTGAGGAAATGCTCCTCCCGCCATCTACAAAGTTACAATATACAGTCTGATTATTGGGGAGAGGAGACTGAGGAAATGCTCCTCCCGCCATCTACAAAGTTACAATATACAGTCTGATTATTGGGGAGAGGAGACTGAGGAAATGCTCCACCCGCCATCTACAAAGTTGAAATGTACAGCCTGATTATTGGGGAGAGGAGACTGAGGATATGCTCATCTCGCCATCTACAAAGTTGCAATGTTCAGTCTGATTATTGGGGAGAGGAGACTGAGGAAATGCTCCTCCCGCCATCTACAAAGTTACAATATACAGTCTGATTATTGGGGAGAGGAGACTGAGGATATGCTCATCTCGCCATCTACAAAGTTGCAATGTTCAGTCTGATTATTGGGGAGAGGAGACTGAGGAAATGCTTCCTCCTGCCTGCAGCAGACTGATGACATCATTTCAGCCTAGGCAGAGCCACTGGTTTCTGATTTTGTTGTAAATGATAGTGTTGCTTTATATTGTGAGATGTTAGGAATGGATTCATGCAGACCTCTATAGCTACTGACTAATCCACTTTTATTGTATAAAAAGAGTCCTGATTTCCCTGTAAGAGCAGTGCTTTTTAGTTTGTTTTTCCTTCCCTCCCCAACATGCTAATGACATTTCCACACCTCCCAACTTTATGAGATGGGAATTAGGGACACCTGTCTGCAAAAGCATGCAGGTATAGGACACACCCCTTGCCACGCCCCCTGAAAGGAGAATTGTACAAAAAAACAAGATTGGTAAGTGCTTTGTTTTTACCTCTACTATTCCTTTATATTGGCTTTTGGAATTTACAAATGCAGCAATTTAGAAATCAGATGAAAGGTTTAGAGCTGGAAAAAACTTTTTGATAGATAAAAAGTGCATTTAATATACATCTATATGGATCAGACCAAAATGAAGAGGAAAGAGGGACAGAGGGACATTGTTCTAAATCAGGGACAGTTCCTCCAAATCAGAGCCAGTTGGAAGATATGCATTTCTAAATTTTCATTGCATACCTTATTTCCTACCTGGTGATGTCACTGGGCCTTTGTGCGCCTCTCTGCAATGCAAGCAGATCATGGCTGGTGGGAGGAGCTGTATATATGTTGGTGGGAGGGGCTTTATATATGTTGGTGGGAGGGGCTTTATATATGTTGGTGGGAGGGGCTGTATATATGTTGGTGGCAGGGGCTGTATATATGTTGGTGGGAGGGGCTGTACATATCTTGGTGGGAGGGGCTGTACATATCTTGGTGGGAGGGGCTGTATATATATGTTGGTGGGAGGGGCTGTACATATCTTGGTGGGGGGGCTGTACATATCTTGGTGGGGGGGGCTGTACATATCTTGGTGGGAGGGGCTGTACATATCTTGGTGGGAGGGGCTGTATATATCTTGGTGGGAGGAGCTGTATATATCTTGGTGGGAGGGGCTGTACATATCTTGGGTGGGAGGAGCTGTAAATATCTTGGTGGGAGGGGCTTTATATATCTTGGTGGGAGGGGCTGTATATATCTTGGTGGGAGGGGCTGTACATATCTTGGTGGAAGGGGCTGTATATATCTTGGTGGGAGGGGCTTTATATATCTTGGTGGGAGGGGCTGTATATATCTTGGTGGGAGGGGCTGTACATATCTTGGTGGGAGGAGCTGTATATATCTTGGTGGGAGGGGTTGTATATATCTTGGTGGGGGGCTGTATATATCTTGGTGGGAAGGACTGTATATATCTTGGTGGGAGGAGCTGTATATATGTTGGTAGGAGGGGCTGTATATATCTTGGTGGGAGGGGCTGTACATATCTTGGTGGGAGGGGCTGTACATATCTTGGTGGGAGGGGCTGTATATATCTTGGTGATGCTGAGCCTCCGTGATTTAAACAACTGATATCCAATGAATGAAAGGGGCAGGCCAGGGACAGTCCGACTGGGAAGCAAAGAGTTTGATGACACTGGGCGTCCTCCAGCCAGGAAATAAGATGGGCTTTATCTGACTTGCTGCAGCATCTAATGCACATTGTGAGAAGCTCACAGTGTGCAGTGAAATCGGAGGAAGTCGTTTCAGTCCAGGAGAGGAGCCGGTACAACTGTGCAAGACTGATTTTTAGCATTCTCTGCTGTAATATATTCCAGAATCTGATCTGTTCTATCTCTTACAGAGTTTTCCAGGGGCACAAGTTCTATTAAAAATTAAAGCAGAGCAATTTAGACGCATTAAAGAGGCTGAAGTGGTCCCTGAAGTTTTGGGCAGATATATTAATGACTTCTTGGAGGTGCCAATGAGCGGCTCCATCAGTCATTTCTATACGAGGAGACGGAGGTCAGGAAAGAAAAGAAATAGAATTAACACTTTGTACGGAGCGATTATTACTGTCCCCAGTTATGGTAATTAAATTAAACTCTTTTTTAGTTAACATGAATCAGGTTTTTATTCCTAGCGGTGTCCGCATTGTGGAGATTTGCCCTCACTTCCTGTCTGGTTCTGAATTTAGCTTGTTCCCCCTTTTTACCCATATTCTGACAGCAGTGAACCTCCAAATGCTCAAAGCTGAGCGCTTCCGGGTTCATCAACCTCCAAATGCTCAAAGCTGAGCGCTTCCGGGTTCATCAACCTCCAAATTCTCAAAGCTGAGCGCTTCCGGGTTCATCAACCACTAAATGCTCAAAGCTGAGCGCTTCCGGGTTCATCAACCCCCAAATGCTCAAAACTCTGAGCACTTCCGGGTTCATCAACCACCAAATGCTCAAAGCTGAGCGCTTCCGGGTTCATCAACCACTAAATGCTCAAAGCTGAGCGCTTCCGGGTTCATCAACCCCCAAATGCTCAAAGCTGAGCACTTTCTGGTTCATCAACCTCCAAATGCTGAAAGCTGAGTGCTTCCGGATTCATCAACCCCCCAAATGCTCAAAACTGAGCACTTCCGGGTTCATCAACCCCCAAATGCTCAAAGCTGAGCACTTTCCGGTTCATCAACCTCCAAATGCTCAAAGCTGAGCGCTTCCGGGTTCATCAACCTCCAAATGCTCAAAGCTGAGCGCTTCCGGGTTCATCAACCTCCAAATGCTCAAAGCTGAGCGCTTCCGGGTTCATCAACCCTAATGCAATCCCAGTTAAATCAGATCACATCAGCAGCATGCTAGTGCTGTCACTGCTCCTGTAGTCCATCGCTCTCTTCCTCCAGCCTCATAACAGAAGGTCTGTAGCTCCTTAGGCTAATGGTGCACTGAAATGAAAAAAAAAAGGTGGCAAAACCAAAAATTCAGGATGCAATTGGTTGAAACCAAAACTGAAAATGACGTTTTAAAATATATATATATATTTTTTATAAATAATTGTATGATATTCAACTTTATAATTAATATGAATTTAAATGAAGATTAATTTATTGTCAGACATTATCTGCACCTTTTTGAAGTGGTGTTAAAAATCGCGCTTGCTGAGTTTTTGGTCAGTTAAAAAGAAAAAAACGCACCTCCCCATTGAAATGCATTGAAAACACAGCAAGAACGCATAAAAAATTCACCTGTGTTTGGTATTGGATGCATTTTGTGCGGTAAAAACGTGGCAAAATCATGGGCGTTTTTGGCAGCCGTCACCAGCACCTTTTTGTTTTTGGGCACACGATTTTCGGCAGCTGAAATTTTGCAATATTTTTCTTTCGGCACAACGTTGAGAACCTGATTTTTGGCAGCCGAAATTTCGTAATATTTTTCTTTTGGCACAACGCTGAAAACCCTATTTTCGGCGATCTTAATTTCGGTGCATCACTACCTTAGGCCCTGTCCGAACGTAGGAATTGCGGGCAACATTGCAACAACACTGAAAACCCTATTTTCGGCAGCTGAAATTTCGTAATATTTTTCTTTTGGCACAACGCTGAAAACCTGATTTTCGGCGACCAAAATTTTGCAATATTCTTCTTTCGGCGCAACACTGAAAACTCTATTTTCGGCGGCCGAAATGACGCAATATTTTTCTTTCGGCACGACGCTGAAAACCCAATTTCCGGCGGCCGTAATTTCGGTGCATCGCTACCTTAGGCCATAGGTGCTCAACCTATGGCCCTCCAGATGTTGCCGAACTACAATTCCCATCATGCCTCTGACATTGGGAGTCATGCTTGTAACCATCAAGTTGCAATTCCTAGTGGAACTTGTAGTTCGGCAAAGGCTGGAGGGCCACAGGTTGAGCACCAATGCCTTAGGCCCTGTCTGTACTTGGGCAATTAGGAATTGTGGGCAGAATTGCAACAACGCTGAAAACCCAATTTTCAGCGGGCAAAATTTCACAATATTTTTCTTTCGGCACAATATTGAAAACCCAATTTTTGGCAGCCAAAATTTTGTAATTTTTTTTCTTTTGGCCCAATGCTAAAAACCCTATTTTCAGTAGCTGTAATTTCGGTGCATCATTACCTAAGGCCCTGTCCGCACTTGGGCAATTAGGAATCGCGGGCAGAATTGCAACGATTCTGCCCACGATTCCTAGTTGCCTAAGTGCGGACAGGGCCTAGGGTAGTGATGCACCAAAATTTTGGCCACCGATAAAAGGAATTTCAGCTTTGTGCTGAAAGAAAAATATTGTGGTTAAAATGGGCAAAAAAAAACGCATTCATTTTTTTCCCTCAGTTTAGGCCGATTTGTATTCTTCTACATATTCTTGGTTAAAAAAAAATCACAATAAGCTTTTGATTGGTTTGCGCAAAAGTTATAGCGTCTACAAAATAGGGGATAGTTTTATGGCATTTTTATAATTTTTTTTTTTTTACTAGTAATGGCGGCAATCAGTGATTTTTATCGTGACTGCAACATTATGACGGACACATCTGACACTTTTGGTGCTATTTTTGGACCATTTACATTTATACAGCGATCAGTGCGATTAAAAATGCATTGATTACTGTGTAGATGTGACTGGCAGTGAATGGGTTAACCACTAGGTGGCGCTGTAGTGGTTAAGTGTGCCCTAGTGAACGAATGAATGAATGAAATACTTGTATAGCGCACAATGCAAACTGAATCGCCTCTGAGTGATTCTAACTGTGGGGGGGGAGGGGCTGTGTGTGACACATCACTGATCAGCGCTCCCGATTACAGGGAGCTATGATCAATGACACTGTCACTAGGCAGAAAGGGGAGATGCTTGTTTACATTAGCATCTCCCCCCGTTCTTCCTCTTCGTGAGGCGATCGCGGGTATGCCCGCGGACGAGTCGGACTGGCGAAGCTCGCGGCAGGCATGCGCGCGCGCTAGCCAAGCCTCGCGAGATCGCTTACAATAACGTGATTTCGCGCAGCGGAGCCAGCCTGCCGCAGTAAAACTGCGGTGGCTGGTCCGTGAACGGTTAAACTCACCTGGGGCAAGTAACAGGTGTGGGCAATATAAAAATCATACCTGAAAGCAGATAAAAAGGAGAGAAGTTCTCTTAAAGTGGTTGTAAACCCTTACAACACACTTTGACCTACAGGTAAGCCTAGATTAAGGCTTACCTGTAGGTCCAAGAAATATCTCCTGAACCTACACGGTTTAGGAGATATTTGCCGAAAAACACAGGCACCGCTGTCTAGGGCGCATGCGAATATGCCGCGCGTGGCGGCTCCCGTGCGCATGCGCGAGAGTGACGTCACCGCGGCTTCGCCGAATTACAGCGCGCGGAGCAGCAAGACCCACTGAGAAGATGGATGCGCCAGACTACAGGGGACAGCGGCGACTTCGCTGGCTCCTGTGTCAGGTAAGTGACACATAATGGGCTACTATGCGATGCATAGTAGTCCATTATGCTTTACCTTTGCAAGGAATGAAAGAGGAAGTAAACTCATCAGGGTTTACTTCCTCTTTAAGCCTCATACACACGATTGGACTTTGTACAAACTTTTTTGCACAAAGGGCATCGGCCGAGAACTTGTATTGCATACACACAGCAGGACTTTTTCAGCCAACTTTCACCAAATCACATGATTTTTCTGCTCTTTACTGCCACCTTTGGTCAACTTCTGTATTGTTATCTGAAATTTTGCATTGGTTCTGAGCATGTCTGTTTGTACTTTGTACAAAAGTCCTATCGTTTTCTGTATACACGATCGGACTTTGCTCCATCTGACTTTTGTTGCCAGAAAGTTTGTCCGTTCGCACAGCCAAAAAAAGTCAGATGAAAACCGAAAAAGTTTGTCCGATGGAGCATACACACGGTCAGACGTGGCTCCAAAACAACTAATTTGTATGTTTGTTGTCAAAAAGTCAGATCATGTGTACGGACCTTTAGTCTTTGCATTGTGGGTCCGTGTGTGCCACACTAAGCATGGGCAACAGAATGAGGAGAAGAGAACTGTCTGAGGACTTGAGAACCAAAAGTGTGGAAAAATATCAACAATCTCAAGGTTACAAGTCCATCTCCAGAGATCTAGATTTGCCTTTGTCCACAGTGCGCAACGTTATCAAGAAGTTTGCAACCCATGGCACTGTAGCTATCTCTCTGGGCGTAGACGGAAGAGAAAAATTGATGAAAGGTTGCAATGCAGGATAGTCCGGATGGTGGATAACAAATTCCAAAGAAATTCGAGCTATCCTGCAGGCTCAGGGAGCATCAGTGTCAGCGCCAACTATCCTTCGACATTTAAATGAAATGAAACGCTATGGCAGGAGAACCAGGAGGACCCCACTGTTGACACAGAGACATAAAAAAGCAAGACTACAGTTTGCCAAAATATACTTGAGTAAGAGCCGGTTCACACAGGGGCGACTCAGATCCGACTTCAAGTCGCCCCAAGTCACCTCAGGTCGCACAACATGTAGAAATCAATGTAAGTGAATGAGAGCCGTCTAAGGCTCCGTTCACACAGGGGGCGACGCGAGGCGACACGACTTGCCGTGCCGCGACCTGACAAGTCGCCCCCGTTTTGTACTACAGAACCGTTCTAAGAGGAGTGACTCGAGTCGCTCCGACTTATTAAAAAGGTTCCTGTACTACTTTTGGGCGACCTCGGGGCGACTTGCATTGACTTCTATACAGAAGTCATTTGCAAGTCGCCGCTGAGGTCGCGGCGAGGCAAGTCGTGTCGCCTCGCATCGCCCCCTGTGTGAACCGAGCCTTAATGTACACTACTGAAGTCGCTCCAACTTCAGAAAAGGTTCCTGTACTACTTCAATCCGACTTGTAGGCGACTGGTACCCATTGATTTCAATGGAGGTCCCCTCCAAGTCGGATCTCCGTCTATACGGAGGCGACTCTCAGAGAATTATCAGCTCTCAAAAGGAGTTCCCCCCTGAGAGCTCATTCTCTGATTGGCTACGGCAAGTCGCCTAGCCTGGGGCAAATTAAAGTAGTGTTGTAAGTCGTGTCCAAGTCACGTCCAAGTCGCGTCCAAGTCGCGTCCAAGTCACGTCCAAGTCGCGTCCAAGCTGCCTCCGAAAGTTGTGTTGCCCCTGTGTGAACCGAGCCTAAGCCAAAATCCTTCTGGGAAAAAGTCTTGTGGACAGATGAGACCCAAGATGGAGCTTTTTGGTAAAGCACATTATTCTACTGTTTACCGAAAACAGAATGAGGCCTACAAAGAAAAGAACACCGTACCTACAGTGAAATATGGTGGAGGTTGAATGATGTTTTGGGGTTGTTTTGCTGCCTCTGCCACTGGGCGCCTCGAATGTGTGCATGGCATCATGACATCTGAGGATCACCAAAGGATTTTGGGTCGCACTGTAGAGCCCAGTGTCAGAAAGCTTGGGTTTGCGTCTGAGATCTTGGGTCTTCCAGCAGGACAATGACCCCAAACATACATCAAAAAGCCCCCAGAAATGGATGGCAACAAAGAGCTGGAGAGTTCTAAAGTGGCCAGCAATGAGTCCAGATCTAAATCCCGTTGGAACACCTGTGGAGAGATCTTAACATCGCTGTTGGGGAAAAGGCGCCCTTCCAATAAGAGAGACCTGGAGCAGCTTGCAAAAGAAGAGTGGTCCAAAATTCACCGGGTGAGAGGTGTAAAGTCCCATGCACACTATCAGATTTTCTGCTGAGTTTTTCCTTCAGGTTTACCAAAACCATGTAGTGCAGGGATATGCAATTAGCGGACCTCCAGCTGTTACAAAACTACAAGTCCCACCATGCCTCTGTCATGCTTGTGGCTGTCAGAGCCTTGCTATGCCTCATGGGACTTGTAGTTCTGCAACAGCTGGAGGTCCGCTAATTGCACATCCCTGATATAGTAGAAGGGCCTGCCTGATTGCATACAAATTGAAACTCCTAAGGCAGTGATGGCAAACCTTGGCACCCCAGATGTTTTGGAACTACATTTCCCATGATGCTCATGCTCTCTGCAGTGTAGTTGAGCATCATGGGAAATGTAGTTCCAAAACATCTAGGGTGCCAAGGTTCACCATCACTGTCCTAAGGTTTGACCTCATATTATATGGTTTTGATAAATCCGAAGGAAAAACTCAGCAGAAAAACTGATAGTGTGTATGGGGCTTAATAAGTTTATTGATGGTTATAGGAAGCGACTGATTTCAGTCATTTTTTTCCAAAGGGTGTGCAACCAAATATTAAGTTAAGGGTGCCAAGAATTTTGACCGGCCCATTTTTGGAGTTTTGTGTGACATTATGTCCAATTTACTTTTTTTTTTTCCTCTCTTTTTTTTTTTTTTTTGTTTTGTTCCAATTCACACAAAGGGAATAAGGCTCGGTTCACACAGGGGCGACTTGTCCAGGCGACTTCGCCACCTGACAAGTCGCCCCCGTTCTGTACTACGGAACCGTTCTAATAGGAGCGACTCGAGTCGCTCCGACTTAGAAAAAAGCTTCCTGTACTACTTTTGCGGCGACTTCGGGCGACTTGCATTGACTTCTATACAGAAGTCGTTTTGCAAGTCGCCGCTGAGGTCGCGGCAGGTCGCGGCGCTGCAAGTCGTGCCGCGTCCTGTGTGAACCGAGCCTAAACGTGTGTATAGCAAAACATGTGTTACTGCAATACTTTTCTGTGAGAAATACTTGATTTTCTGGAGGTGCCAACAATTTCGGCCATGACTGTACATACATATACACACACAAGCATACAGTATACGTATATATAATATATTCTGTGTGGGTACAGGTGTCCTATCAGCAGTTTTTTTCTTTCCATGACCTCCCGGAGCCGATATCAATATTAGTTATCAGTTCAGCTGATGACGGCGCCTGATAAGTATTTGATCCCCCCCCCCCCCCTGTTCCTACACCGCTGACCAGCCTACGTACTCCGAGCTAAATTTACTTTCTTCTTCAAACGCTGGAAGCCTCTTATTCACCATAGCAGATGTAACGATGACCTAATATTTTTAAAATATTCAAATGAATGCAAATCCGATGTAATATCGTCGCCAGCCGTAGTACTTGCGTCATTTACAGATCTGTGGCAAAACTGTTTGGTGGATTTTTAGATCGAAATATACGTTTTTCTTACGGAGATTTGTGTGAATCCTGGAAATTTGTAAATTACTTTGAAAGGCTGCGAGAGTCTAACAATAGCTGAGGAACTAGGAAGACAAAAAAAAAAAAAGGGTCTGATGCCACGTTTAGCTGCGTCACAGAATACCCGGGGCTGGAGGCTATCCCGTTCTGAACGTCATCTCTTGCGCTCATCTTCTCAACGCGACACTTTTAGAACCTTCAAGTCTTATTTTATATAGATCTATGAAACAACGCATGGATTGTTAGGGTTTTTTTTTTTTTTTTTACTTTCCCTGAATGTAGATCGTCCATTCTTAGCCCCTGTACACACGGTCGGACATTCTGCCAACCAAATCCGTCGGATTTTGTCCGTCGGATTTTGCCTGTCGGATCTTGTCCGAAACTGTTGTATACACACGGTCGGACTAAGTTGTCGAAAAATTCGATCATTCAGAACGTGATGACGTTATTTCGTTACGATGGGGCTACGTTCAGGCTAGTAGCCAATAGCTTTGATGTAGGAATTTGATCTGAGCATGCGTGGCACTTGGTCCAATCAAAATTCTCTACACATGATCGGAGTATGTCCGATCGAACCAGTTGGTCGGAAAATATTTCCAACATGTTGGAAAATTGGGTCTGACGGATATTCCGACGGAATCAGTCCGATGCATACCACACACAGTCGGATTATCCGACAACACGGTCCGATAGGACACATTCCGACGGATTCTCCGACCGTGTGTACAAGGGCTTAAAGTGGGCATTACGAGTGTGAAGGAATACAGTGGTGACTCTGTTTAGGCCGAGATGATGTCATCAGTTTCCTACAGGAAGGAGGAAGAATTTCCATAGTCTCCTCTGGCACCAAAAGACTTTGTCCCCTGGCATTGGATACCCTTGTAGTTTTGATCAGTATTGGTTAGTGCTTTTTAGTTTGTATTATTTTGATTATGCATAATATCTATGTAGCACTACCCTCGAAGGAGCTGCTGGTTAGATTTGGGCTTACCGTTACCTTCTGTTCTCCTCGTTTCACTTCTAGGGGGTGTCCCGTGGTAAATGGCCCAGTAACTCGAGAGACTGACAACAGATCCACTTGAATGGATTTTATTTGCAAAACGTAGACAATGAACAGTCTCTTAAATTGGGACCAGAGGGTTGGAAAGGAAGTTCAGGTACTCTTAGCCCTTGTACACACGGTCAGACATTCCAACAACAAAATCCTAAGGATTTTGTCCAACGGATTTTGTCCGAAACTTGTGTTGCATACACGCGATCGGACAAAGTTGTCGGAAAATCCGATCGTACGTAACGTGACAACGTTATTTTGTTATGACGGGACTACGTTCAGGCTAGTAGCCAATAGCTTTGGTCTAGGAATTTGATCTGAGCATGCGTGGCACTTTGTCCGATCGGAATTCTCTACACACAATCGGACAAAGTCCGATCGGATCATATTGTCGGAAAGTTTTATAGCCCAGCTTTAAAATCTTTGTCCGTCGGATATTCCGACGGAAACAGTCCGATGGAGCCCCCACATGGTCAGATTATACGACAACACGGTCCGATCGGACATTTTCTATCGGAATGTCCGACCGTGTGTCAAAGTCAAAATGTTGAAGAACTCTCTTACTTTGACTGCATCCAGAGAATAGCCGTTCGCAACCGGATGTTCACTCAAGTTGGATATTCCCTCTCTCACAAGGCCTAACAGCCAACAAGGTGCTTAACATACAAGATATGTCTCTGCCACAGATCCCGAAAAAACACGATACAAATGTTATAAATTGAGTTGTAGTTCAGTAAAATAAGTATTTGATCTCCAAGCAAAAGATGACTTAGTACTTGGTGGAGAAACCCTTGTTGGCAAGCACAGAAGTCAGACGTTTCTTATAGATGGTGACCAGGTTTGCACACATCTCAGGAGGGATTTTGGTCCACTCTTCTTTATAGATCTTCTCTAAATCCTTAAGGTTTCTTGGCTGTCGCTTGGCATCTTTCAGCTTCCTCCATAAATTTTCTATAGGAAGGTCTGGAGACTGACTAGGCCACTCCATGACCTTAATGTGCTTCTTCTTGAGTCACTCCTTCATTGCCTAGGCGATATGTTTTGGGTCATTGTCATGCTGGAAGACCCATCCACGACCCATCTTCAGTGTTCTGGCTGAGGGAAGAAGGTTCTCATCCAAGATTTTACAATCCATGGCCCCTCAATGCGGCAAAGGCGGCCTGTACCCTTAGCAGAGAAACAGCCCCAATGCGTAATGTTTCCACCTCCGTGCTTGACTGTAGGGAAGGTGTTCATAGGGTCATAATCAGCATTTTTCTTCCTCCAAACAAGGTCTCATCTGACCACAGCACTTTCTCCCAATCCTTCTCAGAATCTTTTAGATGTTCATTGGCAAGTTTCAGATGGGCCTGCACATGTGTCTTCTTGAGGACGGAACCTTGCAGGAGCTGCAGGATTTCAATCCATGGCGGTGTATTGTGTTACCAATGGTTTGTTTGGTGACTGTGGTCCCAACTGCCTTGAGATCATTCACAAGCTCCTCCCGTGTAGTTCTGGGCTGATCCCTCACTTTTCTCACGATCGTCCTCACCCCATGAGGGGAAATCTTGCATGGAGCTCCAGCTGTTGGTTATTTTGTATTTCTTCCATTTGTGAATAATCTCTCTCTCTAATAATTGTCTCCTTCTCACCAAGCTTCTTGGCGATGGTCTTGTAGCCCATTCCAGCCTTGTGCAGGTCTACAGTCTTGTCCCTGACATCTTCTGACA